>NC_142643.1:9108409-9411439 GCF_053813885.1 Theobroma cacao
AAACCGAACTAGTTAGGTTGATTATTTCGATTTTTCCAGCAGGGAGAAGGTAATCATCTGTGTATGTAAATGCAAAATGAAGTGGGAAATGTGGGTTTGTGTTAAAAATTTCTTTAGCACTAATAACAAGAGGGGAAAATGAGAGTAGTAGCCTTACTTGGATCGAGGGGAAGCAAAGCCCAAACCATGGTTCACTGCCTATCTGTGAATAACAAGTAATTAAAACCAAATTCCCTAAGATTATTACTTTTAAGGGGCAAACAGAAGAAACTGCAATAACTAAAATCTTTAGTTTAAATTATCCATTTACTCGATCATTTTGATTGAAAATTTTTAATATATAAATTAACCCAACAAATCAAAATAACTAAATTTCCTAATCAAATTATAATTAAATCAAATTGATTGAATTTGACTAATTTGATCAATTATTTCAATTCCAATTTCAACCTAATTTTGCTCAGCTTAACCTCAAGATTAAACTTCAATAAATTAATATTTGATAAATTAATAACTTAATTAAATAATATTTTTGACCGATCTAAGCTTGGATCAATATAATAAATTAATAATTCATTAAATTTATAAGATAATATATTTTAGAAAAACACATAAGTCACACATAATATATAAATTAATAATCTTGTTATACATTAAAATTATATATCTGCATGATTTAATTAAAAAACTTTTATAAAATATTACTCTGATATTATTTGTTTCTTCTTAAAATTGATAACTCTAATATTACTTGTTTCTTCTTAAAGTTGATATCTCCTTAAACCTCATCTTTTAACCTTACTTAATGCACTAAAAGTTCTAATGTAATATTCTTCCATTGTAAGAAAAAATTATACAATACAATTATTTCTTTGAATATATCTATGCATGAGATAAATTCCAATACAAAACTATCATCTTCAACTTCATTGTTACATTCTTAATAATTTATTCGTCATGAATAATAATAATTCATAATTCAATAATTAAATAATATTCATATAATCATAATAGAAAATATATGTATTAAATTTAATATTTTAAGAAAATAAAAATACTTTGATAAATTAATTTTTTATTAATTTAAATATATATATTCATAATTATTAATTTATCGATGAAATAATATCTCGATTAATTAATAAATTTTCATGATTCCAAAACTATTAATTTATAAAAATTTTACTATAGTTGTACCAACCTTTATTATTTCTTCATATCCCTTTTACTACGCCCATTGTTCTTGAATGGCCTTCTATTTATACTTCCCTTGCAATTCTCAAAAATCAATTATTCATAGGCACAAGTTATAAAACTGCCACCTAATTTATCCAAAAAAACAAATGATATCTAATTCAAAAAGACCTCAGCCGAACAAGAAGTATATGAAGGAAAATAAATGATACACTCAGGATGGAATATTATTGGTATGGTAGGTTATAAACTGTGTAGAAATGTTTTTGAATTGAAAGACATGCCACATCTTTCCAACAAATAAAACAATGAATTTGGGCATTGAATGCAGAGGTGAAGGGATAATTATCTAGGAGCACAAATTGCCAGTTTTATAAACCAAGAAAGATCCTGTGCCTATATAGTTGGATGCCAATGCCTGTCCCTCTGAACTTGGTTGAGAAAATGCCAACTGAGATTTTTCAATAACAAAGCCCATACAGAAACTTTTCCTGCATTTAGAAACTGCACAGTCAATACAAATTGAATGGAACAAAAAAACACCACATCACTCTATCAATTCAATCACCAAAGTTTTCATGTAATGGGGAACTTTGCAAAGGCATACGTAAAGTTGTCCCTGTGGGGAATGAGAATGGCTCTAAATGGGCAGACTGTTGCTTTGCAACTGCTATTTTTAAACCTTTTTTTTTTCTAGTGACAGATCAAGTACGAATTTCAGCTTCTAGTCTTTTGAGAATCTGCTGATATGATCTTATCCATAGAAACCATGTATAGTTGAAGTTGCAAGATCAATCAGAAGTAAAAATCAAATGACAAACCATAATATCAATCATAACAGAATGGTATATGCTCTTTAGAGAAAAGGCAGAGCAAGGTATATGACAGAAGGCTACTTACTTGTAGCCTATGAGCAGCATACATGCGCACAACAGCTAATATAAAGATTGAGATCAGTCTAAAATAGAGCACCAGTATGCATACTCCATTAGTGCAAAGGTTTACTCTATTTTAACCGCTGACTAAGTTGATGTTCTTGATTTTAAACTTTGTAACTATTAAGATAAAATGATCAAAGTATCTAATTGATTAATACTTAGGCTACACTTCATGATATAAAGTATAACCTTCTTAATTAGTTTGTTCTAAGAAGCAAGATAAAAATAGTATAACTCCATGAAGGCATCCCACAATGAGTCAGATTACTACGTATGAGACAATCAGACATCGCAACAACCCAAGCCAGTATAGAAAGAACAGTTGGCATTAACTACAAAGTACAAGGATTTACCTCACTGCTTCCAATAATTGAGTGGCAATGCCTTTTCTCCTGTTGGAGGGTGTGACCCAGATTGCTCTAATGCCACAAGCAGCAGGTACTGCTTCCTTTTCACAGAAAATTGCTCCAGTGTGGTTTCCAATCAACGCCTCAGAAGGACCTCTTTTATCGACTTCTCTCTGAAAAACAATTTCCCCAAACTGAAGTTTGCTTGATTTTGACATTGTTTGCTTTGCTGGGGCACCATCATGTCTTTCGCCAACTGAGCATGAGAGGACTTTGGATGCTTCCTTTATTGGTTCTGCAACTAGACATCCAGCAATTCGTTGGGAGAAGACAAACAGGTATACCTGCAAACAGTAGAGTTAAAGAAAAAATCTAGTTAACATCTCAATCCAACCATTGATTGTTTAACTCTGCAACCATTGGAGTTAAAGGATTGTTCAACTCTGCAACTGTTCTGGATTTTAGATACAGTGACATAGAAATTGGGTCAAATGTGACCAACAAAGTGAGAAAAGCAAAGGGTATTAAAGGTATATGCTGAAACTTGGGGAAAATGAAGTATTATTTGCCAACAAAAATGGGGATAACTGAAATGGATTTCCTAAATTATGCATAATATGCCAAATTACCAATATGTAAAACGGAATCAGGTCACCTTACAAAGCTTGTGAAAAATCCATTCCCCACCAAGCTCAATTTCCATCATCTTCACAACCTCTTGCACCTGCTAATACAACAGTTTCCCAATGAAGAACCCCACAATCATCAAATGCATAATTAAGTTACAACAAATTATAAAATCTAAACCATGTAACCATAATCTCAAAAACCCAAAATCTTAACCTTCTTCCTCTGAGCTACAGGATCAGAATCCAAAACCAAAACGATACGACCTCCTTCAACTTTAGGCATACAAACAACCCTCTCATTTCGCCATCCCTGCAAAATTAAGCTAGCAATTGAAGACTCCATTCGATTGTTACTTTTGCTATTTACTTATGCTTCTTAAACAGTTGGTATAAAGCAAAAGTAAATCATAGTAATTAAAAATGAACAAATCATTAAGATAAACCAATGATTCGATATAGTTATCCTGTATAAAGGAAAAATCGTGCATTTGTTTTCATCCAAAAATACTAGTAAAAATTTGCAATTTTTAATTCTTCAGACATACTATATGCTTGTGGATAAAAACACACGTTTTGCTTATCGAATTGTGTAAATAGCGAAAAGCAAGAATTAAATGCACCTTGAATTGAATTCCACGGGTGAAATTCTTGTGCAAAATTGAATGGCTCTTTTCATCCTCTTCATCTCCGGGAGAATACTTAACCCGGCAAGTTGAACAAGCATGGAGAAGAAAATCAGATTGACCTAACTCCAAATGAAACTGTGCATAACTTCTTTTCTTATTAAGATTTCTCCCATTGGAACCACAATCTTTACTAGAAAACTCATTCTCTGAAATGGGTTTCTCGAGTCTCTCGTTGCTGGATTCCTTTTTGGCGTCATTCCTTTACACAAACCCCAAAATAAAGAATTTTTTTAAAAAAAAATCCTAAACCCAGAAAAACCCATAACTTTTTTTTCATTATTATTGTTATTATTAAAAAAACATACCCATGAATTTTTGGTGGTCTACGCGTATAGGTGTTAACAATGGTGTGTTGACTGTTTTCCCAGATGGCAAACTCATCGTTGCTGAAAACTGGAGACGACTTTTGGGACTTGATTGAAGAAGAAGAAGAAGAGCGCTTGAAGAATGAATTTATTTTGGATTGCATCTTACAGTTGTTTTTTGTTTCGGTGGGTGATTGATTTTGGAGATTTTTTGTATGAGGGAGCTTTTGATGTTCCGGCGCCAAAGATTTAAAAAGAAAATTCAAAATTGATAAAAGAGTTCCCGCTTATAAACGTAGGCCCTTTTATCTTGGCCCAACAATTTGTTTACGTACGTTCACAGAGGCCCGGCCTTTCCTTATTTTTCGAGTGAGACGCTGCGTTTTTGCTTCTGAGATTCCATTTTTTGCAATGCAGTCCGAACTCCAAAAATTGACCTGCAAACCAATACAAGTTTGGTTTGGTGATAAAAATTAAGGTCACAGTCGAATATCATAATATCAATATCAATAACGAAAAATTAAATTTTAAGAACTAATTTTAAAAAGATCAATTTTTATAAATTATTATAACAAAAATGAATCAGACATCCTGTCCTGTCCTGTCCTGTCCCACTCTTTCAATAAAGACCGAAAAACACAAATCAAACTTCTGCTCTTCCCCACGCAAATAATAAAAACAAGGAACATGCCTCCTAACTTACGTTCGGAACAAACCCTAAATTAATTGCTTGCTTTGTATTTTCCATATATTTCAGCGACACATATACATCAATGTAGTTGGCATTATTCATTTTCCACACCCAAAACTGAGAATACAAGAACAATCTATCTAACTGGAAATTATAATAGCAAAACCTTAAAAACCACACACACAAATAACCTGCCTTCTCTCTCCTCATTGAACCATGGATCAGTTCCATTTCTACAAAAACTTCATCTCACACACACAACTTCCTTCCTTCCTGTTCCCTCTCATACAGCAAACACCCGTGGCCAAAATTAGAGAAAGGGAACAAGCTGATCTCCCGCAATTGCCGATATTCATGCCATCAAGTTGCACCACTTGCTGCCTGCTGCTTTTATCATGCCAGCATTGTTAGATATCCCCTCAAAAATTTTGACTTGATTCATTGCCATTAACAACCCCCATTGTCAACAGCTTCAAAGTATGCCGTTGCTCATTTTGAGTCGTCATTACTCCAGATCCCCTGCATCCTCAAAGCGGATAATGTATTTTTGCTGCAAAGAAAAAGATCGTGTGAAAGATGTAAGATTTATGCCTAATGCCTAATGCCTTCTACTGATTAACTTAAAAAATAGGAGCAAAAATGAAGTTTCTTTATACATAGACACAAGTGGACAAACAATCTTCATGCTTCATAAAGCACTGGTTCAAAGGGACCTTGACATGGGGTAAAATGCGTGAATGAAGAAATAAAGAAACACCCAAACGGTGAGTATCATGCACCGGAGAGGCTGATGGAAGCATCATCTATATAAACTTCACAGTAACATATAGCAGTAATCTTAGCCACTCTCAATACTCTTGTTCAAGCCTCCCATCATATGTAAATTTCCCCTTGTGTAGCTAGACAAACATGGACGGAACCATTCAATTAAAAATGGATATAGAATGGGTTACTCAGCTAACTTTTGCAACAATGACAAGTATAATGACCTACAGCATGTTGAAATCAAAGATTCTTCAATATGAAACTCACTTTTGTACCCACAAAAAGAAAAAAAAATAAAACACTAAGAAACTCACCATGCACAAAGTTCACTGGATCATCAACCCACTGGTGATGAACTGGCGACAATCTTTAACCGTTCAAATGAACACTGAAATTTGTGCCTTTCTTCAATGGTCATGTTGACTTCTGAAGACTGCAGGAACAATAGAAAAAGAGACCAAGAACATACAAATTAATCACAACTGAAGATCATGGAGGTATATAACGCAAGCTAATTTGCTGTATGAACAGTAACAAAAGAATGTGTTCCTAAATTTTAAATAAGTAAAAGCATGTGTAAGCAAATGTGTTCAAAGAATGTCCAAAGAATAAGTAAAGGAATGTGTTCATAAATTTAAAATCATATAACCAGACAAGATCCAATCCTGTTTAGGATCACACCCAGCAGGAAAAAGAAATTGGCAGGTCTTAGCTACATTGCCAAATCAAGGAAAGAAGAGGGGGCCTATTGCCCAAAGCAAAAGTTTCTTTCACCATTTAACACATTTTGCAAGGCCACAAAATTAGATGTGCATGCCAGACCAAATAATGCAAACCAAAAGCTTCCTAAACTAAAATGTGATTTTGGCAGAAATCATATGCATGTATGGACAGCTTGAACAATCAGATTGGCACATCACAATGGAAGTTACAAAGCACAAGGATAAGTAATAGACAATTAGAAGGCATAAATATTTAAAGGAATCTAGGTCCTAGGATCCATGTGAATTTAAGTCATGTTCAACACACAAAAAAAGTCATACATATTTTTGGTTTTGCTTACAAAGATAAGGACTCTTCATAGAAGAAAAATTCACACTGCAAAACCATACCTGTAAAGAAGCTATGCTTTGCATAATAGAGCCAATCTCTGTTCTAAATAGAGACATAATTTTCTGAACTTTAACATCCTTATAAATTAATAGAAGAAGGGAAACAGTTATATTCATCCGACTTAAACTGTCAGTGACATATTGGGTAGAATTATGAGATTCAAGCGACAAACTACTGTCGGTTAAGGATGAGCCCATCACATTCAAGAAAAGCTTCACAAGCTGGTTACTCCTATCAAACAAGAAAAAGCATGGTAGAAGGTAATAACGGCATGTCTGAACATGATTAGAGACTGCCACTTCATTGCCATCAACTTCTGGAATACACTGCACAAAACAAAGGATATTTGGCAATAAGAATAAAGACAAAAATGTTGTGCTGTAGAAGCAACAGATGCACAGCAAGTTTCATCTGTTGGTTTTTCTGGTCGTAGCATATTTGAAACCTATACACATGCACTAAGAAGTAAGAACAATTTATACCATAGTTTATACAATTATAAAGGGAGCCAATAGATGACCACCAGCGACACTACTAGAAATGAGAAAGATAACAGGAACTAATATGAAACACATGGAAACATTTATAATAATAATGTCAAGGGCAAATTCTAATAACTTACGTGTACAACATCCATTAGATATCCAGGAAGGAAATTGCTTAGAGCAATTATACTCTGTTCAGAAAGTCTAGTGGGTTTAGAGTCCAGCATGATGAGCACTCTCAACATTGCACATGCATTGTCAAGCTGTGGCTTCAATGACTGCAAAAAATGTAATACCACCTCAAGCATTGTAGCTTGCAAATAATTCAGGGGAAAGGGACCAAACTAAACAAAAATAACTTATCCAACAAAGTCTCAAATCTTTTACACAGCCTAGGCTATTGGTGCAATGAAACAATGCTAGAAAGGAAGATGCAAGCCGTTCAGTCACTCACTATCAGGTCAAGTATTGCTTTCTCCAGTATCCGGAAAACAACAGAACTATCACCCATCTGTGAAAGGCATGAGCAAACCATGCAGGTGAGAGACTTAAAAGTTCCACAATTTGAAATCTGCACATCACTCTCTTTAACAGGGCATATGTTTTCTGCAAATAGCAAATCCACATTGAGATAGATTATAATTAATCATCGAGTACAAACACAAGTAAAAAGTTGAAGTGCCAAAAGAGAACATCAAAGTAGTAGTCATTTGTTCGCATATAAACACTATAAATGAAGCAGCTTCTTCCCCAACCACAGTAAGGGAAGGATTAGGCGCAACCAAAAGAATAGAATAAGCCAACCTCTCTGTAATTATTAAAGTCAAAACATTACAAATCATCACATCATGGAGCATGCTAATACTCAAAATATTTAGAAATGCTAAAACCAAGAGGAATGTACCAACTACTGCAAGTTATAATCAACAAAACATGACAGGTGAATGAAATTCTCTAATACCAGGGTAAACTTTGAAACGAGATAGTAAAGTAATGAAGAAGCTGATGTGGTCAGCAAATTGGATGTGTCCAGCTTTATAGGCAGCATGCACAACCTCTATAATGCGGAACAATACATAGGGCTCCAACTCAGGACCTGCAATATACAGAGGAGGCAGATATTAAAGAATGACATGTTTTATAACAATCAGATGACATGTAACTTCTTTTCTATTTTAAACATCTTCACCAAACTTAAGTTAAGATCTTCTACTAAAGGGAACTAGAGCTATTAACACCGAGCACCAGATATGTCCAAATACACACTTCACTTCTTTGATAGGGATGAATTTGGGAAATTTAGTCCATCTCTCTTTCAGTAAAGGAAGATAATACTGCCTCCTTCCTAAATTACATGTCCAACTTTCCTTTTTGGGATGTCTGAAACTCTATTCCCCTTTTTTTTTTGAACACTTCTAACCCTTCTTTTTTTTCATATTGGTTTCTCAAGATTCATTTATTTAAAGGTTTTGGCATCACAAAAATAAAATTTTAATATAAAAGAACCTAAGGTCAAGGGTTTTTTCTAAAACCAGCAAATAGTAAGTAGCACTTACACAGGCAGCAGGAAGTTATTGCTTTCAGCAAAAGTGTACTAAAGTTGGAGAAATAATAAAGGCAACAGATAGACAGCTCTTGAGAATCCCTAGGAAGTCTCATGAAAGGACCATAGTATATGTTTCCTGCAACAAAAGGAAATAAATTGACAAATCAAATCTAGAGTTTGTAGGTTTGTTTCATCAACTAAAGTTTCTTTATGAATTAACCTATACCTTCTCGACATGTGCTGTAAAACTCACAGAGTGCAAATTGAGTATTTTCATATTCCCAAATGAGGGAAGAGTTCCAACATGCAAATTGTCCCAAGCGAAGTAGAAGGTGCAACACCACCTGAGTTGCAAGGGAAATAGTTACTGTTATTTTGAAGACTAACAACAAAGTGGATCATTGGGAAGATAATTATAACTCTACAAGATGCTCTAACGTTTTCAACTTACAATAATTCTGTCCAAAGCCTAATCATGCTGGTGAACCTCATAAGGTAAAACACAGATTAATACCTGGGAAGAGGATGGCCATTTATCACCAAGAAGGATTAGCAACAAGGGCAGCTCTCTTATCCAAATAGTCTGATAGTCTAATGCCACAGGATCACTTGCTTCCGTGTAGTGCATATCTCCTCTCTGTATTCAAACAAGAGTATTGAATTTAATTTTCTGGCGGTGTAAGTGAGGGCAGCCAAAGAGAGAAAAGGTTGTATGTGCACATGCATCTGAATATGATCCCTTCTTAGAGAGACAAATTGTATCTAATTGAGCTTACAGGAATTAGCATTTCTTCAATCATGGACAGACAAGCCAATTTAAGTGAAGACTCCGGATTGCAATCCCTGAATGTCTTTGTAAATGCCTGCAATAAAGTTTTAATCAGTTAATTAGCATTTCTCAAGACTTCTGAAACAAAAATCTACAAGCACATCGCTGCCAAAAAGCAAGAAAACCCAAGTCAAGAAAACACAAGAAAAACCTATGAATATAGTTTGCTTAAATGATGCTCTTTCAAAATAAAACTCAACCTCAAGAAGGTGTGACTGCCAATCAGTTGTCACTTCTGAGACAAGTTTTGGAATGAAAGGAAGCAACGAAGGTACATGCTTTTCCCATGTTGCTTTACCAGACCTTGTGCTACTACAAGTCTGCAAAATGCAAGTTATGAGAAACCAATTCCAAATGGTCAGCACTCAATAACATAAAACAAGTCTTATAGTTGAAAAGCATCAAAATACTTTAGAAAACTTAAAAACTAATCCAGCGAAGTTTTATTAAGAGTACAAAAAATTTTGAAATTCTCTAATGCAATAGAAAATGCAAAGCTCATAAGCAGAGAAAATTACTTAGTGGTAGACAATTGATTCATCAAGCAAACCACAAAAAGAATAAACAAAAAAAAAAAGACAAAAAAGAAAAGAAGTAGAAGAAGAGCAACTTTTACATAATACTTTTTGCACTAAATCTTCATCAAGTTCAGCCATGTTAAACCGTGTTCAAATTTTCACCCATTCTTAACTTTCAAAGATCTATTCACTACTATAATCTACAATCAAACCCTTTAAATTGCTGAAATTTGAAAGATCATGCACAGGCAAACACTCATCTTCAAGGAATTGTAATGACTGTCAGCCAAGTTTCAATGTAATGCACATAACCATCATCACTATAATGCGGTCTCACATGCAGGCACCCCCTCTGGCCAAACTTCATTGTCCACTAATTTTCCAATAACAAACTACAATGGGTACAAAACATAACTTTTTGAATCTTTTACATGAGATAAATTTCAAACTGATAGCTGTTAGTTTTTACCTCAATGAGCAAGTTCTGAAAGAAAACAGATAAAGAAGTGCAAGATGGTTACAAGAAGCAGACCTTGCCAAGCAGTGCATTTTCCATGAACTCCAGAAATTTCGCAAACACATTTGCAGAAGGGCAGATCCATTCACGGAGGTGCAAAAATATCTCCGTTATCACAATATTCAAGCTAAAATACCTATCATCCTCCTAAAATGAAAATATAAAAGGATCAATCATTAATAGAGAACAGTTAATACAGAAAATCATCTAATGGCTAGGAAAAAGAGGTCACCGACACACACACACACACACACACAAGCGAAAGGAAGGGAGGGGGGGGTGCAGGATACTTAAATGATTTATGTTTTTCTACAGTGGCAATTCTTTTCCAAAGTGCTTTGGGTATCAACATAACAATAAATGGTGTTTGAAGCAAGAGAAGCAAAAGACTGCCACCGGAAGAAGGTTTCAATTTCTAAGCACTTATATCAAGCCCTCAAATTTTTAGTATAAAGTATATTTTGATATAAAAGAGAATGCAAGATAGCAACAACTGAAGCATCAGAAATAGATAGAATGCAAGATAGCTCAGCATCCAACAGCAACTCGAACTTTCCTTCATTTTGTTTTATTATTGCTAGACTATGAAACAGGTTGACTTTGTGTTTTTACAGAACCAGAAGCAAGTGAATGGTGAGAAATCAGAAGAGGACATTGTTTACAAACAAAAGATAAGAAATGTCACTTAGAAAGCCAAAATGGAGATTTCAAAAGTTATTGTAATGAAATACCTTTACAGAAAGGTGATGCTTTGGATAGAGGGGAAACACCCCCAGTAACTTCTTTGACAAGCCAGACAAGAGAGTTTGATCCCATGTTACTTGGAGAGGGTTTGCTTCTGGTGATTCCTCATGGTTACCATAAATAAAAAACCTTACTGCAATATCTATGCTTTGAAGTATAGATAAAATACAATCAAATGATTGTGCATCCAATTGCGGCATAGAATTTAGCAATGGAATAAAATCTTGGAAACAGTTGATTAAAACCAGAACAAGCTCCTTTAATTTCTTTATGATGACGGAGAACCCTACAGAAACAAAAACATAGATGTTAAAACAACCAGAGCATACCATGATAGTTTTGGACCTGCCAAATGAGAAAACTGAAAAAAGAGAAAAAAAAAAGTCGAGAAATTCTGGAATGGAGTAGTGAGCAAGGAAAGAGGAGGGTGAGAAGGGGGGGGTGAGAGTTAAGAAATTTTGTAGTTTAAATCACTTTTTATTACTATAAATGTAGAAACGATGATATTCAATGATGATTGTCATATATGGAAGTCACTTTCTCCATGACTGAGAGATTGATGCAAACACAGAATTTGAATACTTTGAGAAAAACAAACAGAAAATGATGTGAAAAAAAAACATGACTAATGACTAAAGATTTTGTGAGAAAAACTCACACAAGGCATAATACATCAGAAACAATACTAGGCACTTTCACAAAAATGGTGACTAAAATATCGCCACTATGAGGATAAGAATGCTAACATGATGAAGAAACATAATGTAACAAAATCACAGGACAAGGAGAATTAAGCTTTCACATACCAGTATTTTCCGTAGGCAGATCAGGCTCAAAAGCATGAATTTTCCTCTCTCCTAAAATATTCTAAGAAATTTAATGGAAATAAATAAAGACATTAGAAGTTGGAGGTTCCTATGAGGAAAAATGTTTAAGTCAAAGAACATAAGTATTATAAATAGTAACATATAGATGAAGATTAATAACCTTGTATTTTTCTTCTAAAAATCAATAGCCAATAAAATTCACACGATTGACACTAGGAACACACCTTTTGACATCCTGGCTTTTTACTTGGCAATAATGACAAGCAGCGGACTAACCCAGAAAGAGTACTTTTGAGCTTTCCCTTGTCTTCTAAATAAAACTGGTTCTTCCTTAAAATATCTTCATAACTCTGAAGAATCTGCTCATAAAACAACTAATAAAGAAATAAACAAACTAAAAAAAAAGGTGATAACAATAAGAAGCAGTTACTTAAATTAATTTGAGAGTACCACCACCTTCAAACAAAAATTTTCAAAGAAAAGATGTAACAGAAAATAAAACCACATACAAATACAACCACATAGAATAAGGGCAATGAGTGTCTGACTGTAAAGATCCATCTGATTGCTAATTTTATCTTGCAAAATCAAATAAAACCCTTTTAAAAAGAAAACCAAAAAAGCTTCAACCTCTATAGATGATATTAAAGCAAGTTTCTTTTTGTACTATGAATGAATTCTTGAACAAGTTTCTTATTTTAACAATGCCAATAAAACTTCAGTAATAAAATATAAAATTGCAATAATTACTAACATGACTGAATTCATGTACCTTTTCAGCATATAAGGAAAAGCATGGAGGATGGTACTGCACAACAAGATCAAAAAATCTGAAAGCCATCAAGCGAATGTCTATTGATAAATTTGTCATTGCATTGAAAATATAAGTCATCACCAAGGAGATGAAAAGCCCTTGATTATCCTGAATAAGAAAAGCCAAAACCCTCTTGTCAGTTAATGGATAAGAGCAATCACAATAAAAAAACTAATAAAATAGTAAATGGCAGAAATTAAGCACAACAATATCTGAAATTAAGGACAACAAATGACGTGGCACATGCAGAAAAGATGAATAACCAGAAAGAAACTCTAAAGCATTATTCTTTCCTGTAAAATATATATGAAATCAATTCTTGTTCCTAAGAACAGTACTCTGTTGTAAACACACCTACAAATGATACTGATTCCTTCACCTAAGCAGCACTATACCCTGAGCTGCATTTGAACTATGAGAGTAATTTCACATCTTAAGCACCACTTCAACACATCAAAAATTACTGAACTTATAGACAAACAAAATATAATAGACCCACTTGGCATTTCTCCTGCTTGTCTGTGCAAATATGTATGCTGTCAGAATAGCTAATAGATGACACTAAAAGGTAAAGCATAAAAATCTCAGCAAAACTCAAGTCTCTACCCAATGTAATGAGGTAGCAATACAGAAAGTTATTGTGGCAAACTTAATCTTTGAAAGTAGCCACCAGCTCTAAGTTAGAGTAAATAAACAAAAAGGGAAAGAAAAATCACCTCAGCACAGCCAGGGAAAATTTCAGACTTAAACAGTTGATATAATGCTTCTCTAACTACTTTATCATCATCACTTATGCGCTCCCGCAGTTTCTCTATAACCGCATATCTATGCAACCTCAACTCTGCTGGATGCTTAAGGACTAAATCCTTAATGCCCATTAGTGCATCTTCAAAGCGAAAAAAACTTATATCAAGATCAATTTATGGCACTTGATACAAACACTGACTCCAAAAAATAGTATCAATAAACAGCTCATTTGAAAAGGAAAAAAGAAAAGGACAGTTGTCTATCCCTAAATTACAAATTAAAAAACACAAATAATGTACTTGGGCAATAGAAGGTTATAATTCTTTAAAATCATATAAATTCTATAATAACAAGAAAAAAAAAAAAGGTAACCTCTTCGAACTTTGGCATTGTGATGAGATGTTTGCTGAAGAAGTTCTTTCAAAGTCAATCCTTTCTTGCTCACAGCTAAGCCTTCCTTGTTTGTTGCCACACTCTGCTCAGGAAGTACAATTGCTGCTCTCGCAATACACACGAAAGCGAATTCCGATGAATAAGTTTACTTCTAATAAAGTTACAAGAGCACTTTTTCGAGAGAGCAATCAAGAATTTTTATGGCAAAAGAATTATCTAAATTCATGCATTCTAATTCTAAAGCAAAATTTAATATACAAATTAACTTTCCACTTCTCACCCTTGGATTTAATTTCAGTGTTTGTCGCATTCGTCGGTGGAGGCAACTTCCGTCCAAGCTTTCTCTTTATTTTCTGCGGATAAATTCAAAAAAAAAAGTGTAAAAGAAAAAAGAACAGTAATCAATTAAACGATAAAATTTCAAATTTTAGAACCAAAAATAAGGAAAAAAGTGTAATAATAATGGAAATTACTTTGAAATCTATGCCTTTCTTTTGCTGCTTCTTTGAAGGAGCCTTGGAACGCACCATTGTACTACACACTAAACAACTATTAGAATTCTAAAACGAATAAGAGCAACAAAAAAAATGTTGTTCATTTATTTCACTCAATTCGGTTTTTATACCTGAATATAACTGTTTGGCTTCCGAGAAAAATAATGGAATAAAGTTTTCTCTGCAAAATAAAAACCCTGGTTCCTACTTGCCAGCGAGTGCAAGGGTTTAGAGAGTGGAGTCGGGTCGGAGCCTTGGGCCCTCCCTTGAAAGGGTTTTCGGTTTTTGGACGTGGCAATTTAAACAATGTTTGCGGGCTTGGATCTGAGTAGGACCTTTGCGTTTTAGAGATCCCCTAGACCAGGTTTTGAAAGGCCCAGCCCAAACCAGGTAATCTTTTTATTTATTTAAATAAATAATATATTTTATTTTATATTTAATTTTACTTTTTAAAAAAACATATTAACTGTAAAATCCTAATTTTTAATTAATATTTTAAGTTTATTTTAGGGTTGGATGATCTTGGCTTGGTTTTCAAAATGTTGCGACTCATTTCGAATCCCCACAAGCATACCCTACCCACATTTCTATTCTAGGAGGCAAAACAATTATCTCACACCATGGATGTAACGGTAACTTAGTCCAACAGTTGAAGACAACCTCTTGACGCGTAACCAACCAAAGCGTAAATCAAATGACAATTAAGTTATTGTCAAATTAAGTTAAAAAATGAATAACTCCAATAATAGATGAAACAAAATTAATGAAGACTTAACTCAAGCAATTCAATATGAATTAAAATAAATTTGTACTATTTGTTAAATGTTATTTTCATAGATTTTATATACCAGTCCAAGTCTATATGATATATAAATAAAATGATATCATATAAATTAAATTTATAAATAAATAAATAGTAAGTTTCTTTTGAAATTATAGCTTGAATATGAAATGATGCTGTTAAAATCTAATGAAAAGAGTAGAATCCTTGACTCATGCTTTTTATTACAATCAATTAAACCCTTAAGTTTAGTTTTGAAGCGTCCCTTGAGATTGGCTGTGGCTAAAAAAGGCTCAAAAGCTGGAGCTTGGCCGCTTTGTACGAGCATTTCACATTTGCGGAAGTCGACCAGGCTCCATTATAACTCTCTCATCCCCGAAATAGCACCCAGAAAAAAGAGTCTTGGCCCTTTCTCAGCATCTCGTTTAGCAGATCCTCCAACATCGCAATTAGCAAAACCCTAATGCTGCAACAGCATCAACACTACCTCCAGTCCGCGGCTACGGCGGCACCGCCACTTCCACCGCCGGCGACGTCAACACCTCCATCATCAACCGCCGGGGAGGCGCCACCGAAGCAGGTGGCACTAGCAATGGACAGACTGGGACACGCCGCTAGACTCATCGCCGATATCCGTCTAGGTGCCGATCGACTTCTCGAAGCCTTATTTGTGGCCGCGCAGCCGCATCAAAGCTCCAAACCTCTCCACTTGTTCCGCCAAGAAGATGACTCCATGCGCCAACACCTCCAAGACCTCCGCACTATTGGTAAAAAGATCAAATAATTAAATTTCCTTAAAAACTTTTTGAAATTGATTTATTTTTTATGTCTGTACAGTGAAAATGCTGTCGTTTTTGTGGTTTAGGTTTTTGAAAATCGTGCTTGAATTTTGTTAGGAAGGCAGCTGGAGGAATCTGGAGTGTTAAATGAGTCACTTAGGTCAAGGAGTAATTCTTGGGGTTTGCATATGCCATTAGTCTGTCCTGATGGTGCCGTGGTGGCTTACGCTTGGAAACGACAGCTTGCTGGCCAGGCTGGTGCATCTGCTGTTGACCGGACAAGGTTCATAGTCATGGACATGGCGAATGTTTGATAGGATTGATATCTACTTAAGCTTTGATGCAATGTCTTTATGAGTTGATATTGTTAGTTGTATAATTAGATCCGGGAATTTCAGTTTCCTGTTTGGTTCAGGGTTTAGGAAACTTTACAGGGTAGTAAGGGGTGCAGCCCTAGTGTACTGATAGTGTTATAATTAATTGTGCATGTGTTGACTTGAATGGAGAATTTGTTAGGGTTCAGATCGGAATGGATGTGAATAGTGATAGGGGATTCAAATTTATTAAAATTTTTTAGTCTTATTCATTTTATTAGATTGTGAGATGATGTAATATGCATGGTTATTGTTTGATGTTGTTTTAAATGGCTTGCTGCCTTCCTAAGTTCTTATAAAATATAACTTGTTAATTACTTGTTTCATCAATGTTGCTAGCTTGCGCTGATCCAACACTGAATGAATAAGGGGGATACCCCTGAACGAAGTTGAAACCAAGCCGCTAACTTATTGGCTAGGCTTAGTCTCAGCAACTCGTACAATTGTGAAGAAAGTTGCTTTGGGTAGAATGAAGTGATTTTTTATGCTCTATCTATGCTGGTGTTTACTAACTTAACGTGCATCGCTTGTGGCATACTGTTGTTTTGTGACAATATTTGCAGTTGAATTCAATATGCATCACATTACGTTGCAACGTAATATTATATAGTGTGTCCTCTTTAAGTAGCTATGCTTCATTGGGATTATAATAGTTGTTTGTGTTGAAATTTGGGATTCTCAAATTAATTACCATGTGCTTCTCCATTTCACAGGCTTGCTCTCAAAGCCTTCACAGACCAGAAAAGGCGATTTTTTCCTCACCTTGATGATGAACAAAATGGTCAGGGTACTGATTCTGTGTCAAAGAAACACCGCAGTTCGCAAGCTCTGCTGGAAGATAATCAAGATAATCTTAGCGATTGCAAAACATTATCAGATGTTCTGACAAGTTTGGAGAAAGACATGCCAAATTTGAAAGTTTTGACTTATGAGAGACTGGACTGGTTGAAAAGAGCTTCTTCATTACCTGCTTCAGCAAATGATAATACCATGGAAGTACCAAAACATAATTTTCACAGCTCAAGTATACTCAGACCAGGACCCCAGACTGTTGTTTCTATGGATAAGGTTGCTGTAATTGAGCTGTTATTTCCTTCTGTCTTCAGAGCTGTAGTATCGTTACATCCAGCTGGTTCTACTGATCCAGATTCAGTGGCCTTCTTTTCTCCGGATGAGGTAATTTTTTTCAGAAGATGCAAATGCTACTGGTTCCATACTTGAAGTTCATTACATATTAAACCTTTGATCTGCATATGACCATTTAAGATGCAAATAGTGGTTACCTTAGCTGAAGCTTGTCCTATTAGCCACGTGGTAGAGGAGTTAATTAGTTTACATAGTAAAGATCTATCTTTGTTTGTATTTTTTCATGCTCCCATATTTGCATCTGTGCATAGAAGCAGAGGCAACTTGAGCACTTAATATAATCAAGATTTTGTTGAAATTGATCAAGCCTGTTCAAGGCTCAAATGTAACTCAAAACTAATTTGTCTGCTTCAATTTTGTTTTACACCTTGAACAGGCTACTAATTGATCAAGCTTGTTCATGAGTTTGAATAACTGACTATTGGCTTAGTGATTGACAATGGTTCAAACTGTTGGAGTCTTGGTTGCAAAATAACTGTATTTTCCTAATCCTGTCTGGCTGGACTTGTAAATAATATCTCAGTGGAATACTGTATCTGAGAGTTTGCAAAAATGCACAAATCAGGTAACTAACAAATATTTTCTCAAAGATATGTTACATTAGTAATTTTTGTGAAATGTATTAGGCATAGGCTTGCTTTGAATTTAGTTAAATTAAGACAGGCAAAAAGCATTGAAGTGGTTTCTTTAGTTCAACATTCTGTGATGAATAAGCCACCTTTGCCCTTCAGAATTAGTAGCAACATCATTCCAGATAGGCTTTTATTCGTGCTGTCACACCTCTCTCTTGCTTGCTTTGTCTCTCTGTCTGCATGCAGCATGTATGTGTGCTGGTGCTGGTGGGTGGGTTGTTTTTTGCTGGACTCAACTGGTATCTTGGGAAGTTTTGATGTTATTTGAAAGCAAAGGTGCAATGGGAATTGTTTTCTCTTTTTGGCCAAACAATGGGAATTTAAATTTGCTGGCAGAAAGTCAGACCAGAAATCATGTTCCAAAGCATGAATTTACTACCTTCAGTGCTTCAAAGTTTTCAAAGCTGCAAGTTTGGGGCTGGACCAAAGTTTATCTTGTGATTTCACAAGAAAGGGAGAGTGCAAACCACCTTTCTGTTCACAATCAACCTTTGCTAGCATAATCATATTTCAGTTTGATACCATATATGTTCATTAACTAGAGAGATTTATTTGGACCTTCATCATATAGCTTGGTTAGCTCTAGAAGCTTTTGTTGCTTGCTGGCTCTCAATAAGGCAGTTTAATTGCTATTCTGTATTTACCTTTCGCATTCTTGTGCAGGGTGGCAGCTACATACATGCTAGAGGTTCTTCAGTCTATCATGTATACAGGCACATCACGGTAACAATCTTGGAAGCTTATCTTGTGTTATCAGTTTTCTGTAGTGCAGGTTGAAAATATCCAGTAAACTTGAAGCTTTCTGTTAAGACATGCAATTATTTCCGTATTGCAGGAGCATGCTGCTGTCGCCCTCCAGTATTTTCTTGGAATCAGAAGTGAAACAGCACTCCATTCTCTTTTGGTACGGTCTGAAACAATTTGTGAATTTTTGATCAATTTTTAGTGGCCATTTATGCTAATGATGCACCATTACTTTTGTTTTTGTAGCACTGGATCTGCAGCTATCGAAGTTTATTTACTGACATCTGCAGGTACAATATCTTCCCCTTTCTTCGTTTTTAGCTCTTCTTAGCTTGTGCAGTATTTTGTACTAAAATGATGAAACTGTTGGTACAGCAAATGTGGACGGCTACTGGCAATGGAAAAGCAATCAGCTTTGCTCTTACCCCCAGTCCATCGTCCTTATCGAACATTTTCTCCTTCAAAAGTTTCATCGACCCAAGCAATTGCCTCAACAGGAGATCAAAGTTGTAGTGCCCCTGGAGCTTATCATATTGGTTGCTTTTCAGATGAAGCATAGTCTGATTAATGAGGCTAGGTGTGATAGCGGAGCTAGGAAATAGAAAGATTGAATTAAATAGTGACAAAAGGAGATTGTCTTGACTCCTAGGTTTGTCATCTGTTTTGTGTTTGTATATATTTATTTATTTTACATTTCAGGCTTTGCTCCTGTTTGTGGCAGTTGATCTGGAAAGTTTGTATCCTGGGGTTTGTTGTAGCTCAATTTAAACAAGAAGAGTTATTGGTTAAATCCACCATAATAGTGATGTATGCAAAACCATAATTTGTAAAAAGACAAGGAAAGAAAGGAATGATAATTCTTTCTGAGGGAAAGAGGAATAAGTAGTTGTTGCATCATCACTGCCACTGGGGCGTGGGTTGTAAATTTCAGAAGCCAATTATTCCAGCCAGCGTTGCTGATTACATGAAGCACGTCTTGGTTGGTTGTAGAAAGTGTGTTAAATTTATTGTTGGCATTTGGTAAATTCACATTTTCGTTCTGTATCACTTAACTATGATATATCATGCATGCATGACATTCATCACACCTCTTGCACTCCTTTCATTGACAGAAGAATAATCTCGTGAATCATTTAGATTTTTGCATGCAGGTTAGTTGAGTACATCACGTTAAAAATAAAAATGCATTTTTTTTTTTACACAATATTTAAATAAATTTTTACTTTTTTATTACATTTAATTAAATTTTTTTTATTTTAAATTAAAAAAATTATGATTAATGATTGATTAATTAGTATTAATTAAAATATCATTTGTCATTATCACGTGATGTTAACATAACATATTGATATATCATAACGAATGATAACATGAAATACTAATACATGTATCATATTTCACTTATCATATCAATAATAATATAAAATGAATTGTCCGCGTCACTTGGCATGTCTTTATTGAAAGAAAAGAAGTACTATCCTCTTAATAATTCCAACGATAGAGGAGTGGCAAGCTGTCCAAAAATGATAGGAAAGGGCCAACCATATGTGGAGCAGTGCAACTGACGTATCTTTATTCCTTCCTAGTAATCGTCCATTCATGAAGCATCCAACTTGGGCAAATGACAATAACAAGCAGCCTTCCCGTGGGTTGACATGAATGCAATGCACTGCCCCACTTTCCTCCTTTCTTCGTAGCACCCAGCTTATGAGGTAAGACCCAAAACTGATTGCCCCCTAGATTACATTGATTGAACTCAGCCAAACTGCATAATGTTTACGCCCTTTACTTTATGGGGTCCATCTCTTTGTGAGGGTGCCGCCTCTGCTGTTGCCCCAAGCTGACCAAGTCTGGCCATGCAGGCATTATGAAACCAACTTGGCCGTGATTATACATATTTTAGACCATTACTAGGTTCGCACTAATCATAATGATCTCGTTTCTTCATACCACCATAAAAACTAAAAAGCTTCAATCTTAATGATCTCTTTTCAAGGTATATAAAAGAAGGGGACAAGAATTCAAGTGTTGGTTAGCGTAGGTGCTACAGCTATAATAAAATCCAACCAAACTAAATAAATGGATCTGCTTTGATTTTCAAAACCATTATAGAATCAGTTTTGGTTCATTTTCAGGCATTCATTGTTTCTCAAGCAGAATTTTTGAGTGGCTACCAAGAAGTCTCTGCCTGCCAAACTAATCAAACCAAACCTACACCAATGCAATTATTTGCACTTCAAACATCAACAGTCGGGTAAAATTGCCATGGTACATTGAGAAGTTGGTCACAATGAGAGAATATAGCTATGAACCAACAACCAAGAGGTTTTCCGGCTACATTGATTCAACTTCAGGCGTGTCTTTAATTTGAATGTAGGAAATTTCCTACATACTCAAGAATGACTCTGACCAACCTCAGGTGTGTGCTCGTTCAAAGCAATTTGCATTCAAAAAACATGGTAAACTGCCTTAGTGACTAGAGAGTATGGGATAGCCTTCATGACTAGAATCTTATGACATGCATAAAAATATGTCTTTTATGGATTTTGACAGCAAGGAACTTAGAAAATAAGGAACAAGAATGTGGAAGGACCAATAAATAGTTCACATTCACCATTGCTCTCTATCTACATCATCATAAGCAGGAAAATATTACAACTGAAAGTGAAATGCCTAGACATGAGACTTTCAAATATCTGGAAATCCACCAATAAAGCAACCACAATAAAAAAAATTATATATATATTGACATTGAATTCTCAAATAGATAGAACACAAACTGCTATCTACAACTACCAAATGAACATGGTAGTCAAAGAAATGCAACAAAGTACCTCATTTATCGACCATCAGCAGAAGTGAATGACTCTGCAAAACCAGTAGGCCTAGCCGGGATACTACCTTTGCTGTCTTCTAGGTCCATATAACTAAAATCCTTTCCTTCTGCTTCCTGCCAACCCTTCACCATTTGGTTAAGGGGAAGGCTGTAATCAATGCCACAATAGTCATCATTATCATCATCCAGTGGTTTCCATTTTTCAACAAGTGGAGCCAATACATTCACAGCATGGCCCATGTCTGGCCGTTGGCTGGGTTCCCTTGCAGTGCAATGACCAGCAAGTTCAGCAATGATGGAGATACTCTCAAACGTTTCATCTTTTACATCAAGATCTGGGTCAATAGCAGCCCTCAGTTTCTCCTCGTCTGATTTGATATGCCAGAACCATGCAGCTAAGTACTGGGTCTCCTCAGGCCTGTCCTCATCAAGTGCCATCAATCCAGTCAAAAGTTCCATCAGTACAACACCAAAACTAAAGACATCAGCTTTGGTCGTGATTTTTCCAGTCACTGAATAGATTGGCACATGAAATTAGAGTCAGCGCAAAAAAAAAAAGGACATTAAGAACAAAAACATACGAGTCTATGGGATGCCAGTCTACTGCTTAAACAAGAGAAACACAAGCAAAGTTTCTTGTTGCTAGGAAGCGCAGGTGCTTGGAACATATTTTCAAGGGCTGTGTTTAATCGTTAAGATTATACATCCCAATTTGAGCATCGGTATTTTCCAAATGTCAATTGAAAGGCAATACCAAAGATTTGAACTTTCGTTTTGATTTTGATCTAAAAACAAAAATTTCACATAGTGCAAACTTGGGTCAATGTGGAAAGATTTTAACTTAAACTGCAATGTGAAGCTTAGTTCAAAGATCTGATTCAAAAGTGAATACAATGATAAATGTGCTTCAAAAATGTTTAAAAACTTGACCAAACCAACTTAAAATCCTCTAGAGCAGCTTACTACTAGCATTTACTATATGCAAGAAGACTTTGTCACTTCAAGGACGGAACTCAAGCTGCAGATAGAAAGAAAGTTGGGACAGTTAAAAGTTTAAACAAATTAACTATTTCATTGAGAATTTATCATGACTATTTCTGCTTAATCTTATTGCAAATGATTGGAGAACCTTAGATATATTGCTTACCTGCATACTCTGGTGCTAAGTAACCAAAAGTCCCAGCAAGCCTGGTCACAACAGATTTTTCCCCATCAGGAGCAAGTTTGACCAAACCAAAATCTGAAACTTTTGCTTTGAAATCATCACCAAGTAAAATATTTGAAGACTTAAGATCTCTATGTATGAAGCTCTGGTGAGCCAGACTGTGAAGATACTCCATTCCTCTGGCTACATCCAAGGCAATATTTAGCCGCCTCTTCCAAGATAAAGGCTCCAATTTCAGGCTCTTCCAATGGAAAAGATGCTTACTAAGAGCTCCTTGAGACATATATTCATAAACAAGAATTCTTTCATTGCCTTCAATGGAATAGCCCAAAAGAGATACTAAATGACGGTGCCGGACCTTTGAAAGAACTGCAATTTCAGCCTGAAATTCATCCAAAGCCTTGCTTGTGATCACACCAGCCTCCATTCTTTTAACTGCAATTTGTGTCCCATCATCTAGTTCCCCTTTATAAACTACACCAAAGCCACCACGGCCAAGCTCATTTTCTGGTGCAAAATTTTTTGTCACATTTCGAAGAACTTGAACTGATATGACCAAATTTCCAGCTTCAATGACGTGAGACTCCCCAATGCTGCTACCGTTTCTGCTTGCAGAACCACTCCCGGTTAGTGTAGAAGTGCTTCCATGGGTGTTATTGGCAACAACAACCTTAACCACATTATCTTCAGATGGATCCCTTGGGTGGATTACCAGGGAAGTTGAAGCCAACTTACTGTCTTTTCTCTTCTTATAACAGTAGATGGATAGAGGAATGACCAGAAAAGCAAGAACCGCAAAACTTGCAACAGGGGCAACAATTGAAACAAATGTGTTCCTTTTGAAACTTTTTGTTTTGGTTGATTCCACAGAAGAATCAGTGGGACTAGAACCTGAACCTTTCAATGAGGAAGATGGGCTATTCAGTGGAGAATCTGAACTCACAGATGGTGTGTTGTCTCTGTTGGAAGGGGCTGTCTTATGACCATCAGATATAGGATTACCGGTTGTGACAAGCTTCACAGTGCTACTAAATATTGGTAATGGACCAGATATGTTATTGTCACTGAGATCCAAAGTTTCCAGAGATTTCAAGCTAGTCCAGTTTTCAGGAATTGGACCAGTTAGATTGTTAGATTGAAGCCTAATTTCAGAAAGGGAGTCCAACTTTGCAACTGAAGGACTCAAAGTACCAGAGAGATTATAATGGGGCAGGTTTATGATTGATACCTTCCCGCTAAAGCATCTAATTCCCACCCAATTGCAAGGCTCATTGTCGGACCACGAATTAACAAGCCTTTGAGGGTAATTCACCCAATCAAGAAACCCTATAAGTGCCATAACTTCTGGGGCACAAGGAAGCCCCTGAGTGGCTTGACAGAATTTATTTGAAGCAAAAGTCACGTTTGGCGTTTTAAACATTGGAATTGGACCCATCAACTGATTATTGTTTAAATCTAAGTTGTTGAATCTCATATTTGCTAAACTATCAGGAATCAGGCCAACAAGGTTGTTACTGTTGAGATTGAGATCCTTCAAGAGAGTTAAGTTACCAATGTTCTCTGGAATCGGTCCGGTGAACTGATTCCCATGCAGCCATAGAACTGAAAGAGACTCCATTGTTGCCACAACATCAATTGGACCTGTCATCCCCCCACCAAGCTGATCATTCAGCCAAAGCATCTGTAGAGCACTGCCATTGAAAGTACCCGGAATTTCACCAGACAAACGATTACCAGAAAGCCTCAGGTTTGTCAAGGAAGGCATGGAACCAAGAAAATCCGGCAATGGCCCAATCAAATTACAACTCATACAAGAAAGATTGGTCAATTGAGCAGAATTTTGCAAAGCCTTGGGGAATGACCAACCTGTACTAGCATTAAAATTATTCTGATCCAATGCTAAGAATTGCAAATTATCTAAACCATCAAAGAATTCAGCCGGAATAGAATCAAAATTGTTGTAATCCAAATACGCATACACCAAGTTTGATAAGCCACTAATAGAAGGCAACTTTCCACTCAACTGATTCTTTTGGAGACCAATGTTCTTGAGCATGGAGAGCTTGTTCAAGTTTTGAGGCAAAGTACCCTTCAAGCCCACAGCTTGAGCCTGAATCTGAGTAACCCTGGACTTATCACAAACCACGTGGTTCCAGCTTGGAGGACCGCAAGGGTCATCACCATTTTCAGGCCACTTCAAGAGCTCAGGATTCTCAAGTCCATCTCTGAATTGCATTAAAATATCAAGGTCACCAGGGTCAGTGGCGCTAAAAACCACTCTAACAAGAGATAAAAGAAGCACAAAAGCAAACTTCTTTCTCATTGCAGATATTTGGTGCTGCACTGGACTGGATCACCCCAACTCCTATAAAAGAAGCTTCATTTGAGCACCAATGGTGGTTTCTTCAAATACCCACTTCAAATCTTGCATCAAACATTGAAAAAAAAAACAGACTTTAGATTCCAGGAACACTGAGAGACATTGAAGAAACACGAGAATTCTTGAAAACAAGGCAAAAGAACATAGAAAAAAAGAAGAGTTCAAGCTTTAGGAGTCATAGAGCACCAAAGCCAGATCTTTGGCATGAAAAACAATTCAAAAGACTGAATCAAGCAGAAGAGTTTGAGCCAAACTGAAACAAAATGGAGAAAACGAACCTTGGACCATACCTTAAAAAGTGACTATCTGAATTAGCATTATAAATAGTATATATCATCATCAAGATTCTGGGAAAAGCAGGTTACTTTCATTTGCCACACAGCATACCAGACATTTCCTTTTCACTCTCACTTGCTTATCAAGAAGTGCAAAAGGAGAAGGGTAATACTGTCATTTGGACAGGTTGTGACATGCAGGTGTGATAATATTTTAACATTAGTGGTTTGATCATAAAAGAAAAGTGGTACTCCTAATACTTGTGGTTTGTTTAACGCAAACAGACAGGATTAACAGATTGATTTTATAGCGACAATTAAGCTGGTGGGTCAATCTTGTTGAGTGGAATCATCCATTTCTCTGCTGCTTTGATTTCCGTGACCTGCTGGCTTCACCCTGATAGAACCTACTCTTCAAATTCTCCTGTGGTTTGGGCTGTGGATGATAAAATAACCACTGTTTTCTTTTTTTCAAAACATTTTACAGTACTATGCTACAATGCTAACTTTCCCCGTAGATTCTCTTTTCTAGAAAAAAGACATTCATAAAATATAGAAATGTAAATTTTACATTGAATTTTGATTTAATTTTGATTAATTTAGTCTTCTTTTTCTTTGTTGAATCCGGGTTAGGTCAGGTCAGGTCAAGTTCTTACAACCGATATCCTTCACTTATAACTAAGTAATCAGGTTCAGGTTGTAATAGGTGTTGTTAATTGGATTGGAGTACATGCATGCGTGTGTTATAATATATTCTTATAGTATAGGGTATGTTACACGAACTCTTGAGTATGGTGTTGAAGGTGGGTAGGTTATGTTTTTGACAATTTTTTACATTAATTTTGAGGATCAAAGTCTTATACTGCTTTGACATGTCGCGAATTAAACAACGTCTTGACATGTCCCATTCTCTGCTACTTAGATTTGCTTCTCCTTGCATTTAGAGTTCTCATCTTCTTGTCCTTGCTTTGGTCTACCATAAGAAAAAAAGAAAAATTCTATCAAGAAATCTATTTTGTTTACACATAAAAAAAAATTCCAAAAATTACAAGCATATAGAAATTAAAAATAGATATACATTACCCAGAATTTCAGAGAAAATATTGGATTTAAAACAATATTTTTAGAAGCAAGAATTCACATACATTTTCATGGAGGATTGCATATTAAATTGCTGGACCCAAACTCCTTCTGATACAATTTAAAAGCATAGGGAGTTAGAATTATGTGAGTTTGCTCCTCTAATGGGGACATCATTACCAAAGAAGATCTCGATCTTATATATATGTCTAACAAGGTATCCGAGATTGAGTTTGTTCAATAGTATTATCAAACTGAAATTTTAATTTATAAATCCTTTTAAACATAACTATAATGTTTTAAGCATATGTCAAATTCAAAAGAGTACTAATTGCGTACTTGTTTGACAAAATCTTTCAAAGAAAGGTGAGAGCCAATGAATCTCTTGATAAATGCATTTTTATTTTTTGACCTTCCAAAAAAATGTACATAAAGATATGAAGACATCCACAAATGCTTAATGCCCTACAAACCAGTCACTTGCTCGTAGCGGGTTGTCGTTTTTATAAATATTTAATCTGAATTCATTTAATTAAAAAGGTATTCAAATTCTATTAAAATATGAATAAAATTACAAAAACACTATCTAAAACCGAATTTTAATAATATAGCACTATTCCCAAATTCGTTAAATACTATATTAAATAACTCAAACAACAACTTAAATAACTAAAATTCATATAAAAAATTAATTTTATATTTATTAATTTACAAAAAAAAAAGTTGATTAAGATGATAAAGATTGGATTGAAAGGAAGGAGGATAAATGTTTGAATCTCATAAATTATAAAATTTTCAAAGATTATATATATAATAGGATTCATGTTTAGGGACTCGAGTTGGGTATTAAAAGCTTTACTCGAATTTGCTTTATAACTGAATATAAAGTAACTAAATCCTATGTTATTGAGTTGGGTATCTATGGATCTCCGTATAATAACAATTTGTTTGCATCCCTACTTGCTTGTTGCCTTGTAAGCTATACATTGCAAATACTTGTTGCTAGTGAAATTCAAACTCCTCTGATGAATCTAAATTAAACAAGATTTAAAGTCAAAACACCGTTTGCATATTGCTTGCCAAGAATTGCTTTGTGAATGGCATCAGCTTCGCAATAGCTTTTGTCATCCATGGATCTTGGTTAGTCAAAATGGACTTTGGCTTTTTTTTTATATATATATATATATAATTAGAGGAAGAGGGATTCAAACTTTGCTTTTTAAGTAGAAAGATTATATATTAACCAATTAGTCAAATGCTTGGAAGCAAATTTTGATTACTTCCTCATTAGACATTAAAAAAAATATGATAATTATTCTAACAAATAATGGTATCCGTATAAACAATAAATTAAGCAAATTGTTTTTTAAAGAAATTGTAGGTACTTGATTTTGACTTATAACTTCTTATTTCTCTAAGAGTTGTTTTACCGCAATTATATTGTTATATAGAGAATACCGCAATTATACTGTTATATAGATCAACAAAAAGGAGTAAAATAGTTATATTATGCGACAACTGTAAAAGTAACTTAAAGTAAGTAGTAGGTTCACGTGTTAATTTCACTTTTAATGCATTTTAGAGAATTTGATTCGGTGATTTAGATATTAAAATAGTTTAAGAGATTTTACTTTTAACTTTTCGTTAATAATTCCTCCCATTACATGCATATTACTCTTAATAAGAGTTTTCAATAGGCACATGTGACTCTCAGGTAACCATTCTTACTATGCGCATGTTAAGTAACAACTGTTTCCTAAAGCATATATATTTCTATTACAATTTATCAGGGACACCTCGAGAGCTTAGAGTATAAATAGTGTTATTAAAATTTATCAAGGACACCTCGAGAACTCAATATACTCTTTTCTAAGATCTTTTTAAATATTTTCTTTCTTAATAAGTTATCTCTACTATGCTTTGTGTCACAATGCACACCAATCTTTATGAAATATTGTTTATTTTGACTTGTTGACTTTACGGTTTTGTTTTATAAAAAGCACCTCATAAGTTAAAGATGATAAAAATCTTTAAAAGTATAAACCTTTAAATGTTAAGTATCACTCTAATACATAATCGATGTGAGATTCACGACTTCTTTTAGAACCACAACATCCTTCTTTAGCTCCCCTTTAGGAATTTTTTTTCAATGTGAGATTTATGACTCTACCCATTGAGAACATATCTCTTTGATGTGGAATTGACATGGTTCATATTAAGACCGTGATATTTTGTCATTACATTTTTTCTATTTTTTTTTTTAAATATTATCTATCATCACTTATTACCATACTCAGTGCTTTAAGGATGGTAAAATAATTCAAAAATTAAAATAAAAATAAAGAGAAAAAGTTACCTTTTTTAAGCAATTTGATGCACTTTAGAAATCATATTCAGACTATATGTAATTACACGAACAATATTCAGAAAAGAAACAGACAAGCTGAAGTATGCACAAAGGCCTAAATAGTTCGCACTGTCCTAACGTATACAGAGGCTATCTCAGTTCCTCCTCCAATTTTATTACTATTGGCCTTTTGGATGGAAAGAGACGAAATGCTCTATTTTAGTCTTTTTAGTAATTTAACTATGTTAGGCAAGAAAGCAAAAGACATGGAAGGGTAGAAAGGTATTTGTGCAGAAGAAAGGAACAAGTTAAAGAAAGGTATTTTCCTTTACCAAGAAATCATGGCAGATGGCAGATGGCAGATGGTAGATGGCACTACTTTAAACCTCCTTCTCAGGTGCCCTTAGCCTTAGGGCATCTGTTTGCAAAACCACAAAACTTGAAGGAGAAGTGTTTTCTCTGTCTGGGTTTTCTTTCTTTTTCCTTTGTTTGGAGGATTACTTGGGGTTGAAACCATAATTGTGAATTTATGGTATGAGAAATTCTTTTCAAATTTTCATGGAGAAACTGGTAAGATAACTCGATGGATCCTGTAGTTGGTTATGATTCCTAAATGAGTTCTATA
The DNA here is from genome assembly GCF_053813885.1 of Theobroma cacao. Lineage (NCBI taxonomy): Eukaryota > Viridiplantae > Streptophyta > Magnoliopsida > Malvales > Malvaceae > Theobroma > Theobroma cacao. The sequence continues at coordinate 9,138,156 of NC_142643.1, forward strand.
TTTTTCTCAATCAATCTTCACATTTTCCTTAATCACTTGTTTGTAAATTGGACAGAGAAGAGTGAAATGAGATTTATGAGATGGAAAAGGATTATCTTTTGTTGGATAACTCTAAATAAAAATGCTAGGAAGAACAGTTTCATAGCTTTGAGAATTTTCAATTGTAGCAACAGGGCATAAAGAAATATATTCTTGACTCATGATTTAACATGTCACACATGCACAATAGTGGAGTGACATGATAAGGCAAAATGGCATCTATTTTCCAACTCATTAGCAGCGTGTGATCATTCCAGATTTCCTTAATCCTACAAAGACGTGATCAGCCACTTAAATTATCTTTTTAATATTCTTTATGCTATCCATCATTAATTTAGTAGTCATCGGACAAATTCTTGAAGCAAGGTATTTTATTTATGAGTTGTTAATTACTATACATTATCAGATTAATTGGTATATCATTAATCTATTTGCTCGTACAACAACAAGAATATATAGTTAGTTCTAAAGTAAGAAATTTGATTCTATTCCGTAAGATTTGGATCTAGAGATTGTTAAATTGTTGACTTTTCCATGGTGAAAAGTAAAATAAATATGAACGAGATGCCATTAACAGTGCTTAATCAATGTGACAATTTCCAACCACTCAGAGTGAAAGGTAAGAGAAGACCGGAAGTTAAGACTGGATTTAGACAGTGGAAATAATAATAAAGAAAGTGCCAAATTAATCACAAGAATGAAGAATCCAACTGTTAATTAGTTGGAAACTTGAATCTAGGCAGATTTGATTTGATTAAGAAAGAATACTTATAAAAACCATTGCTTTAGATCGACTATATATGACTCATCTTTCACAAGCCCTTTTTTGCTCTCTCTATCCGTAAACAGTCACATGCAATTATCATAATCATTGCACCAACTTTAGCTGATGAAGATATAAATATATATACACTTTTCTTCTAGTCATGATCTTTCTTCCAAAACCCAAAATTATGCCAATTAAAGGTAAATTAAACTTACAGTACTTCCATTTATTATCTCATGATATATTACAATTATTTCAATGTACATATCACAATGTATTGTATATAGCTAACATGACATAAACTTAATTTAAAAAAGTACTTAAATATTTTATTCATAATCGGTCAATTAACATTTTGAGATTTTTTATTTTGATCATTCAATTTTAAAAATATTATTTAATTATCAACATTTATAAGTGTTTTTATTTTGATTACTCAAATGTTAAATGATAATGAATCTCCCATTTGACATCCCATATTACCAATAATTGTTTTTTTTAACTATATTGACATGTTCACATAAAAAGAGTAAATAACGTAATGGTGATATGAAATGTCATGTGAAAAATTTGTTACTTATAGTTGTTGAATGATTAAAACAATAATATTTGTAAATGTTAATATCAAATTGAGTGATGAGAACAAAAAATTTTAAAAAATTTAAGTGATCAATAAAATAATTTACTCATTCGATCTGAACTGCATGTCTTTTTTTTTTTTTTGAAGATTTAAAGAAGAAATATTTGAACCCTATTCTTTAAGCAGAAATCATATACCAACCAATGAATTAAATGTTTAGATGCATACACCACATATGCTTGAATCGAAATAAATAAGGAAGATAGTTCGGTTGGTGCCTCAGAAAGGACAACTAACTTAATTATTATTAATTAATAATGCAAAGTCAGTTACTAATTTTTTTTTTTTTGCGAACCAAAGACTAGTTATCATAAATTGATATTGTACATGAGTTAGAAAGTAGAGGGCAATGATAGAAGAGCAAGATTTTAAGCCAAATAAATGATTAATATATAGTACCATAAATATGTTATGACTATCAACAAATGATGCTCAGCTAGCCTAATGGCCTGCAAGACAAAAGACAGTGAGAGGTTGTGTAGTTTTATTCCTTCCAATCCTCTAACCATCAACCAAGTGAAGGTTGGAAAAGCAGTGGGAGTTAATTCCAAAATTATATTGATATAATAAATATTAGCCAACTTTTCTTGGGTGGTAATTAGCTTGTAATTTGTTTGTCGGTGGGTACATTTGGCCTAATGTCCTTGGGTCATTTCATATGCACCGAACTTGACTTTATTTTCATTAATGGAAGTTAGAGTGCAGTCCAAGAGTGGCCATGGGGCGGCTTCTACTCCCGGTTGCCATCAATTTCTTAACTCATTTTTCAACCAAAAAAATAAAAATTCAAGAATTGGAGTCACATCTTTTTGTTTCCTTCTTTCTATTCAAAGAAAAGACCTCACAACCTCTAACCAAGAGTTAAACTCAAATGTAATCCTTGATTTGAAGATTATAACGCATCAATATTTCAATGCATGTGCTTTACTGTTATTGTCATGTTATTGGTTTAATTGACATTTTTCTTATATATATAAATGAGGGACACACTTTAATCCAAACATATAACTCTGATATCTCTCATTAAAAAATTTAAGTAACTTTTAGATTCATAATTTCAATTCAAAAAATATACTTATTAAGTAAAGAAATACCTGTATTTATAAATTCAAAATCCATCTATCTCTTACTTATATGAGATGCATAATATCATCACTTTTCTATTTATTTTAACTGTAAAATTTTCTTATATATAAATGCGTTATTGATGTGAAAATTCTTTGAATCTCATAATTAAATCACATTGGAATAATATCACATATTATATAACTTTCATGCAAGCTTTCAGTGAAAGCAAAGCAAAGCAATGAACATTCCAAGCAATTTCAACCTAAAACTTTTCCTCAACTCATTCCATGAATCATTCTGAGCAGAGAGCAAGACCATTGTGGGAGCCTAGGAAGAAAAATAATTTTTTAGCTATTACAGTTATATATATCGTTTTGGCTATTTGGACCAATTATAAGGCTTCCACAAATCCACCAACAAAAGTGGGACACAGACATATATCCACTATTCCACCCTGTTTTGTTTTCTTTCTTTTCTTTTTTTTCCTACCTGTTTTATTTTAAGGGTAAGAAAAAGCTGGATGATTATTTAATTCTGGTAAGTGGTGGCGGTGCAAATTAAGCTTGTGATTGAGCCACGAAGCACAGGCAAACATGGGGTCCCATATCATATGATAAGCTTTTTGTTTGGAGTGGGAGAGAGTGTTGTCCAAAGAGTCAAAAAGTTTGAGGCCCTCCCTTCACTCAATTTCAGCTTTCTCTTTATTTGATTATTATATCTTCATGCATCAGTCTTCAGATTTGCTTTATTATCGGAATCCTAAATTGATGTTGATCCTATCATTATAATAATATATACTAAGCTGAATATAAAATCTAAGTTTGTTGCTTACCAACTTGCAAATTGGGTCGGTGTGCAATGTGCCTTCCTTTTTTAAAAAAAAAAAAATTAGTATATGGGAATGATAGTAATATCATCAATCTTACATCAATAGATGAAACAGTTTATAAATAAAAGTTTTCTTTCATTTATCAAAAATGTTATTTAAATTAAAAATATAAACTCGTAATTTTAATATTTGAAATTAATTAAAATCTTAAATGATGTGAAAACCTTTTTAAAGATATCAAAATCGAAATAAACTCTAACCAAAGTATGTTTCCTCTCCTATATGAATATCACGGACACATTAGGCTTATAAATTTAGTATGGGATTTGACTTATCATAGGGAACATAAAGAAGACTGTTTTCCTTCCCTCTATTCTTCTTTCCTTGCTTAGGGGACAATGATGTTGTGAAAGTGAAAAAAACACAAGAAATGGTCTTCTCCACGTTCTTTTTTTCTCTCCCCATGACCAAACCCTATACCTGTGTGTGATTCGTGACAAAATATGAAGGAAACAGGGTTGGAAAAAGCCTCTGTAACTTTAATTGGATCAAATGCGAAATAGGCTCTTTAAGGAACAAAGAGTCAAAAGGCAATTAAGATTAGGAAAAAAAGAATGAAAAGCCAAAAGCTTCATCCAGATACGCAGCTTGAGAAATTGGCCAAGAAGGAGCTGCTCAGTTTAAAGTTGCAATGAAAACACCTCACAAGGAAGAATCATTGAACAAAAACTTTGTCAAAGATCACAGTATGATGGAGCACAATTAATTAGTAAATAATTAAAGAAGAAACAATCTCAGTTGAAATTAGACTTGGAATATGATGAAAGTTTCCCTTTCCTTCTGCTTGCCGAACCAAGATTTAACCGACATAGATTTTGTTCACTCAACCTGTCTGTTGGTCACGGAAGTTTTTTAATCATTGTATTACAAGCAGTACTTTGAAAAGCGAGGGTAGTTTGCCCATCGATGGGGGCCACATAGCAAGAGGGGAAAACATTTTCCTGGTTTTAGTTTACCCCAACGTCCCCATCCATCAATGCAGCCTTATCATTTGCCTTCCCAAATTACTGTGCAGTTTTAGAAATTTTGTCCAAAAATGGAGTGGGGCCATGGACCTGATTCCTTTTCCTGCCATGGGGATTGAATTTATCTCCAAACTGATTCCAAACAACATTTTCTCTCGGAACTGATTCGATGTGCTTGCCATGGTGTGTGCAACGTTGCTATCAAAAGATTTCAGTTGTGGAAAAATGAAAAGATTCATGCCCCTGTCATCATCAAGCACAAACTAGTAAAAATCATAACATTTTTCTTAATTTGTTCTTTTCAATACTTTGTTGCAATAATAGAAATTACTAGATCAATGGTCACTTGTAAAAGAAAGGGATAGTGGTTGTTAATGTGCAGAATTCCTAGTTCTCAATTCCTTGATATGTACAGATAAGGGAAACTTATTCTAAAGTCTAAGCCAAAAGTAGAAAAAAAAAAAAATTCTCCTTCGTTTCTCCACTGTTGTTTTAAAACCCAAGACAATGAAGCTGATAAGGAGGAAAGAAAAGATAGGCTAAGGAAGAATGATTCTGATATATTGCCACCCAGCTGCAGCTAGCCATTTCCTAGCTGTACAGTGAAGTAGAACATTATTCCCCTCGCTACAGTCTGCTCCATTCATGAAGAGGATAAGTTTGTCACCTAGATTTAACATTGTTGAGAGCATACGTAGGCGTATGCTATAAAATAGCTAGTTTATTTGGTAGATTCAGTAATGGAGTGTTTGAACTAAATTCAAATATTCTAAATATATTTTACTATTTTGATAAAAGCATTTTACTATTTTTGTTAATTTGAATTTGGGCTCTGAAGGAGTAGACCATTAGCCCAGAATGTGTTCTTACAGGGAGCCCAAGCTCTAGCCTTAAAATAATAATAGCCCCAGTTTCTTTGTTCTAGCCCAAACATGCACCAACCGGCATTTTTAAACCTGTCTTCGCCAAACGGGCCGAAAGGAATACACGATTTGGTTTTGTCCACAAAATTATAAAACCCTAAGGTTTTACGTCGCTCTCCCTTTCTGTTTTTCTTCCCCAAAGCAAAGATCAAAGCTTCGTCGCCATGGTCGGTTCATTTCGAATTCTCTCTTATTGCTTTTGAAAAACTTCTGTTTTCTAATTTCAATGGTTGATTTTATTTCTGCTGCTAATTTTCTTATTTATTTTTTCTGTTCAGCCGCAAGGAGATTACATAGAGCTACACAGGAAAAGGCATGGCTATCGCCTTGACTTCTTCGAGAGGAAGCGCAAGAAGGAAGCTCGTCAAGTTCACGAGCGTTCCGCTAAGGCTCAAAAGGTCTTTAATTTTATTTTTCCCCTCTTTTTTTTTTTGTAATTTTGCTGCTTCTTTTTCTTTTTTTGTGGGATTTTTTGAGCTAATTTATTTATTTTTGTTAAATTTGTATAATAGGCCCTTGGTATCAAGGGTAAGATGATTGCCAAGAAAAATTATGCTGAGAAGGCCCTCATGAAAAAAACGTGAGTTTTTTCTTTTTCCATTATTATTTGTTCTTATTAGTACTTATTTTACTTCAATTAAGATCTAATAAAACTTAAAAAGGGTGATGTTAAAAAATTGTTGTCTTTTAATAGTGTTTTGTTTGCTGACAGTTAGATTCTGCAAATTTCAAATGAAAGCACAAATGAATATATTAGTTAGCTTCATTATGATAATGCATATAATGGTCGTATTGTCTTTCACTGAAGCAATGCCATATTCATGCCACTTAATCATGGTAAGTTATGTGGCTGTTTCTGATTCTTATGTTGTTGAAAAACTTAGTTGGTAGTGAATTGGTACATGGTGGTCAATGTGTGTCTGTGGTGATACTAGACAAATGTGTGCCTATGGTGATATTAGACAAGAGATCAAATGGTATTAAATGCTCCCTTTTGATGTTAGTCTGGAAAATTTCTTCTAGTACTAATTCAAACATGTAAAATTAAGGAGCAAAAATACCTATCATTTAGGATGTCTTGCTTACATGAAGGGATTATGGTGTCAGAAGCTTTCCCTTTGAGACTTGAGTTTCTTGTTTTGAGATGTTGAGCACCTTAAAGCTTTTGCTTTGGGTTTATGGCTTGTTTTGAGGAGAGAATATTGCTTCATCATTGCTGCTCTTTTCTTTGTTAATTGTGTAATAACTAGGAAATGTTTTTGCATCATGTCAACAGATTGGCTATGCATGAGGAATCATCAAATAGGCGCAAGGTTGATGACCAAGTGCAAGATGGAGCTATTCCTGCCTATCTTATGGATCGTGAAAACACAACACGTGCAAAGGTATGCTGATAGATGAGGTTGGTACAGATTTATACTATATTTATGTCATCAATAGATATTAAATTATTCTATGTTTAGGTTCTAAGCAACACCATAAAGCAAAAGAGGAAAGAGAAAGCTGGAAAATGGGAGGTCCCTATTCCGAAGGTAATAAGATTTCAAACTTTTCTGTTTGTTATATCTTAATATGTGCTTTCTCCATTTTTTTTCTGTATCAGTACGTAATTTTTCTGTTAACTTAAGTTGTTTGACTTCAAACTTTTGTCCTTCAGGTCAGGCCTGTCGCAGAAGATGAGATGTTTAAGGTGCTCAGATCTGGTAAAAGAAAAAGTAAGTATATAGAATATATAATATTAGTTTATTCTTTTTCAATATGCACCATTCTAATTGAAGAACACAATCTTTTCTATCTGGAGTTTGGTTGCCCAAGTTAAGAGGATATGTGTTTTTTTTTTCTTAATTTCTTTTTGTTTTTTCTCTTGCAGCGAAGCAATGGAAGAGGATGGTTACAAAGTGCACTTTTGTAGGACCTGGTTTTACAAGGAAACCTCCCAAGTATGAGCGTTTCATCCGTCCTTCAGGATTGCGATTTACTAAAGCTCATGTTACACACCCTGAACTAAAGTGCACCTTCAATCTTGACATCATTGGGGTGAAGAAAAATCCCAATGGTCCAATGTATACCTCTCTTGGTGTTATGACCAAAGGAACTATTATTGAGGTATTGTTTTTCCTTCAATAGTATTCAGCATGACTTCTGTTTGCTTGCATTGATACTCATTTGTTTTATGCTGAATTCAGGTGAATGTCAGTGAATTGGGTCTGGTCACACCAGCTGGGAAAGTTGTTTGGGGTAAAGATCCGCCTTTCATTTTATTCTGCATGAGCAAGCAGTATTCTGGTTTTGCTTTATGCTTTAATGCTTATTCCTATTTGTTTTTGGTAATGCAGGAAAATATGCTCAAGTGACAAATAACCCAGAAAATGATGGTTGTATAAATGCGGTTTTGCTTGTGTAAGAGGTTAACTGACGACATTGCAGATTGATTATTCAACGAAACATCAAGAGTGCTAACCAGTTTGGTTTGAGTCACATCATTGTTCTGTGGAACATTATATGTTCATCTTCGCGGCATCTTAAGTCTGCTAACCTTACCTTACCTTTTCTTTTCTTTTCTTTTTTTATTTCGTTTCAGTGTCGGATGTATCTTAGATTAAGAACAAAAATTTTGTTTTTGTTATGCATAAATCTGGGTTACATAAGTTATGCCATTGCATTGAGTTTTGCTCATGACCATGTTCTTGCCATGTTGGTGATAGCATATTATGATTGTGTACAAAGTTGAAGAGTAAAATGGTTATCCAATAAAAGATGCAATAATGGACTTAAGGACTCCTATCAGGTATAAATAAAGACTTGAAGCCAGAGGTTCTCAAAGAGAATGTTGAGAGAACACTCATTATGGTTTCACACACAAATGGTTGCTGCTCCTATCAAAGACATGAGTAAACAAGTTTTTGGAGCATATAGTTCTTTAGATAATAAATGGCAGATCTGCAGATCTGCATATCCGCAAAACAACATTAGTTAAAACTACAGTTTACAACAAATTTGATGGACCTTGACGTATGATTGACCAGATTCGGAAGAAACAACACCGCAACAACACTCTTAGTAACCAGTACGAGATACTAATGGGCAGGGGCTGCCGAAACTTGGGGTTCAATCACCTGAAGCAAGCCTGTTGCCAGTCTTCTCGTGAGATCCTCAACTGAAACCTTCACTGCATCCCTCCTCATGCCAATATCAGCAGCATATCGACTTGCACAATAAACCCCAACTGCTGTAGCTGCCATCCCATAAATGTTTGTAGTAACAAGACGCAGTGGAGTTGACAACACAGCTGCAAGAGGCCCACCTATAATCGATATTGCTTGACCACTTTGCCCAATGGTTGCTTGATCTAGAACAAGCAGCCCAGTTTTGCAGTAGATCGCAAAGTCCTCACAGTTGTTCTTGAAAACATTATAGCAACCAAATCCATTTTCAAGCAAATATTTTGCCCGATGGACCACTAAATCATTTGGATCTGACACTGCAAGAGTGCAAGTTCCACCTCGTGCTTTTGCAATAAAGAGAGCAGGGCTGACTGCATACTCAAAACGGTACAAAATGCCACCAGCAAGGAAGCAGTTCAAGCATGAGGAAACGACACCATGACCTTCATCTGGTGGGGTACAGGTAGGGCAATGCACTTGAGTTCGAGCTGGCCCCGAGCTCAGCAACAGGAGATCCAGAACAGTTCCTGTACCAACTTCTTGGCCGTGTCTTGTAAAATGAATGACTCTATCATTTCCAACGTAGATGCCTGTTCTCATATAGAAGCATAAAGATATAATTAGAAGAAGAATCCCAAATAATAATATGATGGGATAGAACAATATAACTGGCAAATGAAAACCATAAAAATAATCAAATAATTCCTCAACAGGCCACATTAAAACATCTAAAATTCAGAAAGACATACTTTAACTAAACCTAATTCAGAGAGAATGCAATCTCAAGAGCCACAAAATATACACATTTCTTAATTTATACATATCGTTACCAATTCCTAGCCCAGCAGATATATTAGCCCCTTAGCATTTCTTATTGCCGAGTCTCAAAGTTGACATTACAAGTACCATGAAGCGAATGATTCAACTTGGTCACCCTTATTTTTAAGGAACCTTCGGATTAAGAGTAGTAACTTAAGAGAAACTCATGGCAGCTGCACCACTAGGTACTGCAACTATAAGTGATCCTAGATGGCAAAACTATTTAAAAACTAGAAATCTAACCAACAGCATTCATTTGGAATGCAGTTCTAGATTGGATAATTTATTTACAAAAATATCGCTGCCTCTATTTAAAATTATACAGTTTGCTAGCTAGAGTAGATGATCTGGGCTAGGTAACAGTAATGCCTAACAAAATCATCATACGATATTAAAGATGAGAATGGTCCTAATGTTTAACCAATAACAATTTTCGAACTGGTGCACTTGGCAAGAAAAGGAGATCTTATCCGGCGAATTTCAAAACATAAGAAGCAAGGATGCTGGTCTACACCAATTTCATCAACATTTCAATGTCTTAACCTTTTTACTTTCTTAGCTATCAAAAAATCAAATGCTCTTGAAATGAAAGGGTTTCCCCGGGATGATTTATAAATAAAAATATACAGAGAGCTAAAATTCAACTCTATCCGTCTTTCGGGTACGCTGTTCAGAGATTCAGATATTGATACTTGAACAGGGCATAGGTTCCAACCCCACATCCAAACTTCAATAAGTCAACAAAAAAAAAAATGAACCTAAGAGAATAATAAGGAAAAGGTGGAAGTAAAGAACCGTGATGGGCATAAATATAAGCAGTCCTCCATGAATAGATATGATCCCCTGGTTTCAGGCTCTCCTTAGCGACTCTGCTTCATCCATTCAACCCCCACCGCCCCAAAAAAAAAATTATGATAAACCAAGACATCAATCTAAATCTAAAGAATAAAATTCCAATAAAACACGAATAGAAGATTTGGGAAAATAGTTAAAAATAAAAAAAGAAAACCTGTTGGATAGCAGCCCCATGTTTGTATCTCCTTTGTACAGACGGGAGAATTGAGTTGTAATTCTGTGCAATCTGGGTCCTCCTTTACTCCTCGAAAATGTTGAGCCCTTTTTACGTCGGATGTTGTAACGGCATAAGCTCCGTTGCGGAAGTCCAGCTCTTTCAGATTTCTCCTAGTGGAATTGACTGTTTTGTCCCTATGAGGTTCAAGTCCTTCGTCGTTAAGCAAACTAGAGCGACGGTTGTTATTAATGAGCCTAAATTACATACAAGTCCTTGAGGTTGGACTCTAATTACCATCGTCTGATTTGCAAATTCTACTTTCTTCCGTTCCTTGAGTAGTTAATAGCGTTAACAAGAATACTAGAATTACCATATTGCCCAAAGCAGCAGCAGCAGTATTTCTTTCTTTCTGGTGGGTCGTCGCCACCACCATCTTCAAATCGGTTGGCAAATCCGACGTCGCCTAACAACTAGGCTGCATTTTTTTGTCGATAAATGCTCTGCGTTTAGGTTACTTGGCTCAAGCAAAGCATGGAGTCGTAGTGCGGAGGGATGAAGTATGGTTGCCGCGTTCGTTGAAGAAGAGGCAAATAAAGATTAAATTATATTATAGATTATACTATTATCTTTATATCAAGATTAAATTATTTTAATTTAATCTTGATAAAATATAAAAATAAATAATATAAGTTTATACATTGATTTTATTAGAAAATCTAACATAACATTCTTAGTTTGTCATTCACATTGCTTTGATAATCATGTCTGTTTTGTTAAGATTGGCTTTAGCGAAGAAAACATGACTGAAGTATTTGAATTTCAAAGAATTCAGAAAAGTCAGAATCTAGTGTTCTAAAGTAAAGTTACAAAAATTGAATTAAAATCATTTAAATTCGGTATAAATTCTTTTGTGGTATAATATTTTCTCGTATAACACTCCAAGTTTATTTTTTCTCACATAAAACTTCGTATTTTACTTCTATTCATATAGGATAAAAGCATTAAATTTTCAATTAATTTTTTTATAAAAAGGCATTAAGAACCTTTATTTTTAAATTTTTTTATTTTTTATTTTTTTAATTAAAGAAAAAAAAAGATTTGAGTCATTTTTGAGTTTTTTTTATGACTTTTCTTTCACTTTCTCTCCTTACTTTTTCAGTCGTCTTCGGTACTTGTTAATTTTTTTATATGTTTCATACAGTTTTTTGGTCATTAAAAGATTGTCCAACAAATGCTACAAGACAACATAAAGTCGACAAAGAAGAGTAGTGTGGATTCCTTTGCATGGGCATACCTACCTTGAGGTGAGTGGTGCCACATGATACTATTCATTTATCAAAAATTTTTATGTTATATATTATTTATTTAGAGTTTTAGGTAGTTAAAGATGTCAATGAATCCATTAATTTTTTTACAATTTTGTAGAAGTGGGGTCAAGGATTCTAAATCAAAATAAATTTATCAAAAAATAATTTATGTATTAATATTTAAATACTATATTGAAAAATAAAAAAAAATTCTTTAAATAATTTAAGATGTTATTAAAAAAGTCAAAATTTAAACTACTCTCTCTTCAAAACTTCAAATCTTACTATTGAGACCTACAGTGACGCTTCCTCTTCTTGATCTTTGATTGCGTTTTTCACTTTCTCAAAATAACTCATCCAGACTTCAATTGTAAGTAATATTGAACACAAATTAAGTTTTTAAATATATATCTAAATTTTTTGATTAATTTGATAGTTTGAGACTTAAATAGAATCTAGTTAATAGAAAATAGTATTCCATGTCAAATAATAATTTTCAGTAATGAGCTTTTCTTTTTTTGATTTATTTTGTAGATATATTGTTTGATTATTTGATTTTTGTATTTAACTTTATGTGGTTTGTAGATACTTACACTTAGTTTTGATTAATAAATAGAAATTTGTCAAATTGTTTGTTGTTGTACCTGTTAATTTGTTATGCAAGATTATATTCTATTTAATTCTAATATTTTATATTAGACTAATGAGAAATGAGTAGTAATTTTTAAAAAGTTTTTAGATAAATAAATCATGAAAAGATATTTTAAAATACAAAAAATTGTTTCATGAGACTTAGGTCCTGGATGATAACTCTATGATATAGAGTTATTTTGACATAATTTTGATAGTAATTTAATTTATTCTTGCAGTAATGCATAGAAATTAATTAGATTTTATTTATTTACTTCAAGTTAGTTAAGTAGGTGAGTTTATCTAATTTCAGTGAATTTTATGCTTAATTGGTATATATGTGCTTAAGATGTGTTATTATTGATTAATTTGATGATTTAGTAGTTGTGCAATTAAAAAGGTGAAAAGTTGTCAATTTGGGTGTTTATCAGATGCAGACCTTTACTGTACATGGCTCGGTATTTCGACAATAACTTTTTTTACAGAACTCTAAATAAGGTGATTATTGAATCATTAGAAAGCTAAGAGAAAACTCTACAACTTTAGTGTTTTCTACTTCACCCAGTTCTAATAGGAAAGTAGTTGAAATCTTTGTCTAATTTGAAGGGCTGCACTAGAAAAACGGGAGTCAAGAAAGAATACTGAGAGCTGCAGCTCTAAATGATGAGGGTCGAGGCGTTGAAAAGGACCAAAAGAGTGGGCACCAACACAGAGAAGTGAGGGCAGCGGCTTTGGACAATGAGAGTCGAGATGCTCGAAGAAAAAATATTGCAGAATCTTTTTCGAATTAGACTTCTTTCTTGACACGAACTTGTACCCAAGCAACTTTTTGGAGGACTTTTGGAGGCACAAAATACCAGATTTAGAGCTTAAATTTAGCCACAAATACCATTGAAAAAAATGTCATTGGAGTTGAGAAGAAATTAAATTCAAGAAAATTGGGAGATCAAGAATTGCACTTTTGAAATTCTTTATCTTTTCGTTATTCTTTTATTTTCTTGGTTTGTTTTTAATGTTTAAACTTTATTTGAAGATGATATGCGACATTATAGGAAACTAATTTAGTTATTTAAAATTATAATTGAACTCAATACGTAGTCTAAATTATTTATCTTTTTTGCTTATATTTGATGGTTTTAAGTTATTATATTCTATTATGTTATTAATGCTTCTAATTGCTTGATCATCAATTAGATTAATTTAGAAATCTAGGTTAAACTTTAATGAAAGAGATTTAGGTAAACATTGAATATAATAGCGTATGATCGAATGCACTTAATTGTTTAAGTGATTTAATTTGCAGATATAGTAGACATACACCTATAAGTCATACTTAACAAAAATTAGAGCATAAACTTAATGAATATTTTTTTAATTTAATTTGCATAGACATATAGTAAGTTAATTGGTAGAGATATGTTTATGAGAAACTCAACAGAGACTTGTGAATAATTTAAGATTTTAGATTAACAACTTAATCCATTAAATTAAGTTAAGAGAAAAAAAAAACATTCACATGAAATATTGAAAAATATCATAATCTTAGGTCAGGTAGTTAATTGATTTTTCAAAACAAATTTACTAATTAATTTTAAATTAAGTTTAGTTTTGAGTTTGTTGGATTTAATTTTACTTTTTAATAATTTAATTTTTATTATTTGAATAAAATTAAGTTGTGTTAATTTTAGTAATTAACAATAAGAATTAATTCAATTTTTTATGAGATCGACATTCTGCTTATAGTTATATTATCTGTTTGATATGTATACTTGTATGGGTAGAAATTTAAACAATATTGGGCAACAACAACATAATTTTACTAATGATGATACTCAACAATCTTCTAAATAAAGTCATGTTGAATTTGATATAAGTACTCTTTCAACATTTGGATTGAGGAAATTTTTTTTTTAATTATTATTATCATTATTATTTTAATTATGATACTACTCAGAAAAATTTATAAGTTCTTTTTTTTTTCCTTTGGATTCTCCATTTCATGGTCTAGGATTATAGCCAGTAAGATTTTCTTTAATAATTCATTTCAATTTGAACAAAGAAAATAATGAAAGTGAGGAAAAAGTCAATAAAGAAATCCAAAAAAGTTTCAAATTTTTTTCTTTAATTAAAAAACAAAAAACAAAAAAAATTATAAAGGAAAGGATTTTATTGTCTTTTTACAAAAAATTAACTGAAAATTTAACACTGTTATTTTTTTTTGAAACAAAAGTAAAGACAAGGTTTCATGTGAGAAAAAACTAATCTAAGGTACTGTGTGAGAAATGGCATACTACAAGGGATGTATGTGAAATTTATCCAAAATTTAATTATAAATATTAATTATTGATTTAATTTTAAACTTGTAATTTTTGAACCTAAACATAAGATAATTGCTTTACAGATTAATTAAAAAAATCATTTAATTACTTCAAAAGTAAAATTACTTTTATGGAATGTATTAATCACTGATAAAGTCAAAAATAATAAACATAAGGTCATACTAGTTATCAATTAACAACAGCATGTTAATGCTCCTTTGGCCCATTGATTTTATCTCTACTTTTGATGGAGAATGAACAGTTATGTGATATATGTTATATATCCCACATCAATAAAAAATAAAATGAATTTTGAATTTATAAATAAAATATTCTTTTACTTAATAAACATGTTTTTTGAGTTAAATATGTAAGCCTGTAATAATATATGTATAGCTCTTTCGTCACATTTAATTGCAAAAAAAAGTTAAGTCATTTAATGATTAATAAAATTAAATATATTGAAAACTGCATAATTAATATCTTAGATTTTTAAAAATTTTATTTTTTTCGAATGAAATTATCATTCAGTCAATTATTTAATCATTTTCACTCTCCTCTCTCTCTCTCTTTTCCTTTCTTTCTCTCTGTTTTCTCTACCCAAGCAAGTAAAAAACAGTAGCACACGGCAATGAATCAACAACTCGAATGATGAGCAGCCAGTGGATTAGAAGTTGCAGCTACTTGAACACAACTTTAGTATTAAAAAATTAAATGATAATTTTTTATTCGATAATTAGTAATTGATTTGATGTGGCCTTGAAAAAGAACAGCCCAATGAATTTTGCCGTCAGAATTATGGGCTACGTTACGAGATGCAGTCCAACTTCAAATGATGTTTTAGACTTTGAGCCACTCCAACTCCTAGATAGTTAAAAACAAATGGATGATGAGATGCACGGTGAAGAGCAAAACGGACAAAGCAGTGGTGGGATCTGATTCGTAGCAGCCCACAAAAGGCATTTGGGAACCAGAAAGCCACTCATCCCATGTGGGATTTGGACGAGCAGCAGCTCAACCAATGACTGGGCCACGTTCCCATTGTCTGCTAGCCGAAGTTGCTTTTGGCTTAGACATTTGGACACTCAATTGTCTGCACTGTTTACAATCACAAAATCCTTGAAAGACCCTTTCAACTTTCAAGTACGCATTTGAGAAGGAAATGACATTGAGACAATTGGATTTTTGTTGTTGATGTTGCTATCATAGTCTCATAATATATATACATATATATATATATATAGCTTTTTGGGTGATCATATAGTGTGGTGAGATCTATTGAGATCCTGTCAGTAAACACTGTCTGATCTAGCTGTCCACATAAGGACTTCCACGAGAAATATGGCCACGTAGATCTTCTCTTAGTTGATGTAGATGACCAGCTAATTAGGGCTATGGATTAGTTTTGAGATTCCTTGTATTTTGTTTTTAATGAAGTGAATATGATGCCCACGATTGAAGGCAGTCAACTTTCACTTAATTCTCACAAACCTGGATAAATTTTATTGTATGAGATGAAAGATTGGGTATCAAAAGAATCTCGTCAAGATGATTTAGATAAAAATAGATGAGATAAAATCTAATTCAAACTTGATTTTGATTATTGAAGATCTTTTGAAAAAAATGGAACGATAAGTTATTATGCTTTATATGTATCGCGAATCTAATCATTTGATACATATTTTTGTGAATATAATCTTTAAATATCTTTTTGGCATGATAATTTTTTAGGATCTTTTTAAAGACAATGCATCAATTTTATTAAATAATGTTATGAGAATTGCATTTGTACGTATTATTTTGACAAAAGTCTATTATTTTTTTAATAAAAAATAAAAAAATTATAATTTAGAGTTGTTCTTAAATTAAATTAATAAATAACTAAAATTGTTAAATTTCATAAAAATTGGATAATTTAATTATATAAATGAATAATAAAAATTGTTTTATAAAAGTATAATTTAATGTTTTTGATAGTGTTAAATTTCATAGGAATTTTATAAACAGTCCGATGGTTTAGTTGTGGTAGAAGAAGCGGCGACGGGTGGAGGCCTGGGGATGAGCAGCTCCATCACTCGTAAAGTAAAGACACTCCTCTCTCTACCCACATATTTGTTAACAATAACAGCTAACAGATTTATAATTATTTGGGTAAGGATTTGTTGTGTTGGTTTCTGCAAATTTTTCCGTCATTGACTCCTCTTCCGCAGCAGCCAAATCCACTTTCTCTTTGCAAATTGTGTGCATTTTCTCCTGGCAATAACGTATCAATCTCACCTATTGAAACCCAGACAAGCAACGTTGAAAAGGACCATCAAGAGAACAGAAAATTAAATAAATCATATTAATAATTTATTATTTAAGTTGTTAATATTATTTTAATAAAAAAGAAGAAATTAAAAGATAAAAACTGAAAGGTTGAAATTAGACATAACATAAAATGAAGTGTATTTATTTTCAAAGGTAACCAATAAAAGAGTGGGTTTTCTTTGCTTTTATTCATGGATTCTGTCCGATGATTGGGGTCTCCACTCCACTAAAGTAAAGTCTTATTTTAATATTACTTTTGCAATTGGCAGGTCAATGCTCTTCTGAGTTGATTTTACTCTATGTGTTTCACATGTTTATATTTGGGTGAGACTATGCTTTTTGTATATTGATATTGAACAAGTATATATTAGTTAAATTATTCAAACTTCTCCTCTTTCTACTTTCCTTTTCACACTTCACATAATGCATGGTTTCTATTTTCTTTTTCTTTTTTCTTTATCTCATGCATCAAACATATTAATTTTTGGTAGTCATACTCATAATACACGTTGAATGAAATATATGATGAAACCAACTTTAATATACATTGAATAAAAGAAAATATCAACAAATTATACAAATCAATTAAAATCAAGTTCAACGAAATATATATATATATATATATATATATTTGTCATTGACACAATATTTCATTAAAACGATTGATATATATATATATATATATATTCTTGTATATATGAAATTTATTGAATTTAAGCTACATAAAATAAAAGCAATATTTATCAACCTTAAGAATTAAAAATTTTGAGTATTCAATTTTAATTGTTGGGTATCTCCTTGATCACCCACTAAATAATACTCGCATATATTGTAAAAACAGAAAAAAAAAAAAGAAAAGAAAAGAGAGATTAAATTCTTTTTGATTTTGTAAACATCAAAATGAGCCGGCCTCATTGTGCAAGAAAATACTAAATAAATAAAGAATGTAAAAGATGCATCCTCACATGAGAAAAAAAACTCATTCTTAGAGATGACAATTGGGTAGATCGAATTAGATTATTTTTTAACGGGTCATTTTCGATCGAAAAAACTTTGAATCATTTTTAAAGTTTTGAGTTTGAATTATTTGTGTTTATGTTATTTCAAATTTAAATTATTAATTTTTTTTAAAAATTAAATATAATTAAATTCAAACGGTTTGTTTCAATTCAAATTATTTTAAAAAAAATTTTAGACTCATTTTTGATTCATATAATTTTTAAGTTCAAATTATATTGGAATTCACGTTAAATGAATTGGGATGCTAATTTTTTCTAATTAAATAGAGTTAAATAGAAGCAAATAAGTTTTAGTGACTCTAAACTAAATCACATTATAATTATTATTATCGTACGATACATATTATGTATCGTACGATAGGACACGATATTAGTCAAATACGATACATATTTATAATTGGATTATATTTGATCAAGTATCGAAAATGTATCATACGATATGCGATACATATCTTACGATATAAGCATATCATACGATGCAAACGATATACTTGTATAAACTTAATTTTAATTAATTATTAAAAAATTTATTTTTTTATTTTTGAGTTAAAATATGAAAAATTATATTTTATGCTTTTCAATCTTTAGATTTCAAATAAAAAATACTAAAAAATCAAATTTCCTTTTAATTTTAACATGATAAATATGTTATTAAAGATTATGTTGAAAGTTTAAATTAAAAAAATAATCAGCTTTTTAATTTATATATTTTTTTATACGAAGAAAAATTTTATTGAATTAATTTAAAATAACATCCTAGTTTATTGGACATATAGAGACCATAAGTATTAATTAAGAAATATTTACAAGGGTACATCATAAACTTGTAATCTTATACTTAAATCATCATGATGAGTGACCATCCAATCGAAACACTGATTAACTTCACGATGTATATAAGATAAGTGATATTTTTATTTCTTATAAGTAACTGTCTGATTAAAAAATATAATATTTTTTAATTATATATAAAAATATTATTTATAATTAATTTTAAAATTCTTTGTGATTTCAATGCACAAAATCTTGATTTAACTACAACAAATCGCCCCACAAATGGGTGAGACAAAATACTAGGCTGCAAAGGAAAAGTCGTATGGGGTGTTGTGTGACCAGCATCCACGCGCACGAAATCATAATCCCTTCCGAAGCATATCCCCACACGAAATCCCAACCTCACCTCCTCTCTCCTCTGCCCGCCAGCATATTCCTTACTCCAGAATATCCTCGCAACCGAATCAAAACCCGCCACCTCATCTTTACACTTGACATCCACCACGTCATCAACGGACTGCCGAACCTCACCACTATTCCTACGTGGCATCCCACGTGTCGCCCCCGCTTCCAGAATTATTTGGAACACCGTTAAATTCTCAGTTCCTGTCCCTCTACCCTTTCGCACCTCTGCAAATCCCAAAAACGTTAAAAAGGCCCAAAAAGATTTAAAATTTAAATTAAAATTTCTCTGTTAACGGAAAATTGAAAACCCTAGTTGAATTTCGCGCCATGGACAACGCTACTCAAACTACGGCGGCTAATTCGAGTGCTTTCTCGTTCATTTCGAAAGGGTGGCGAGAGGTCCGTGACTCGGCCGACGCGGATTTGCAACTCATGAAAGATCGAGCCAACTCGTTCAAGAATCTCGCGGCGAGTTTTGACAGAGAAATTGAGAACTTAATACACTCGGCGGCTCCAAGTTTTTCGGTTCCGGCCATCCGTCAATCCTCGGAAATCGACTTCATGAAGAAGCTGCAGCCTAAGATATCTGAGTTTCGGAGGGTTTATTCTGCTCCGGAGATTAGCCGGAAAGTGATGGAGAAATGGGGGCCGAGGGCGAAGATAGGGATAGATTTGTCAAGGATAAGGAGCGCGATAGTGGCGGAGGTGCAGGAGACGGAGGAGGAGGATATGGATGGAATTGTTGAATATAACAAGGTTAGGAAAGGGAGGAGGGCGATGTTTAGAGAGGAAGGGCAATTTGGTGATTGGGAACCAATTCGGGCGTTGAAGACAAGGTTAAGGGAGTTTGAGAAGAAAAATTCTTCGGTGGAAATTTTTGGTGGGTTCAAGAATAGTGAGTTTGTGGAGAAAGTTAAGTCCAGTTTGGTAAGCTTTTCTTCTGCTTTTTTCTTGGTTGAGAGTTGAGACTACCTTCTTTGTGTTTTTTTTTTTTCTTTCCTGTTATTTGGCATAGTTTTCTTTTTAATATATAATTGATGGGTTAACTAGTTAGGGATTAATGTCAAGTTGTATAAGGGTACAGAATTGATGGTTGTAATTGCATGGATGTCTATAATCGCTCATCTGAATCAATTATATGTTTTTGGTTTATGCTTCATACAAGGGCTTTGTAGTTTCTGAATTCTCTAATTGATCTTTGTTTGGAATTAGGGAATTTTGATGAATATTGAGTGCCTGGTTCTACTTAGAAACTTGAAGTGTTGAGGATAATGAATTTCTAAATTATAACAAGATGTTAGATAATCCGATAAATTCATTTGAGGTTTTATGATGCTTGAATTCTTATGTAAAAAAAAAAAAAGAATTTATAGGGGCTTGGAGGAGTGACTCTCTTACTAATGAAGGGTTTGATTGCATCTCAGAGTGTGGCTATGAAGTAGGAAATTTCATTGTTTAACATGGTTTATTGAGGTTTTTCTGTTTATCAGGACAAGAACAATTAAATGATTACTGCTTATTGCTACATATATGGTTTTTATCATCCTTTTTATTTTGGTTTCTTGGATGTTGTACTTTTAAATCAGAATGAACATGTCAGTGGCATGAATTGAAGATGTAATTTCTATGATTTAAAAGCATAAGATGAAAACTATGGTAACCTTTAGCTACTAAGGCCTTCTGTAGCACCTAATTACCACTAAACTAAGCATACTAGATACTCTTTTTTAAAGGCTGAATTCAATGGCACACCTTTTATTATTTTAGTAACTGGAATAAATAATGGCTGCTGTAGAATTGTTGTGTTAATTGATTGGCTCATATACTTTGCCTATGGATGCAGGAAATACTGTTGCAAAGAGCATGCATTCATATTTGAAGGCTAGTAAAATTGGTTTCCACACTTCAGTTCTATTGGTTCCTTGTACAATACCCTTTAATTAACCTTTAACAGAGGGTAGTATCTTGGCCTAATTAGTTAGTAGGTCCTTTTACTTTTGATACACTTGGTATTTTAACTACGAGTTAAGTAGTATCTCATCAGTTCCAGTTCTCCTATTTAGGAAGTCCTGTACTATTCTCTTACTAATTAGGCATTGTTGAGAAGAGAAATCAGGTCAAAGTATTTCTGGAAAGTTCAGATGTTCTGATGTTCATGGTGTTAAGAGGTAGTATATTACTTTGACCAATCAGTTATGCCAGGATAATGAAAATAAAATATTCCTTCCATTTGTTATGGGTATCATATTACTCTTACTAGCCTGAACCAAACATTCTTATAAAATATGATTTTTCTGTTTAGAACTTAAAGTTTCTGTGATGGAAAAAATGGAGTAGCTTGAAGTCTCAGCATTTTAGTTTGCTCACTCTATAATATTCCGAAAAGGAGCTTTGTTGGCTCTACTTTGATGGTATTTAGTTGGATATTGAACATTTTAGCTTGTAAAATTTTTGTGTACACTCCAGTTGTTTAATGTTGTGATTTTATTATCTTTCATTATCTTGATTACTATAAATAAAAATCCTTTTAGTACAGAATTGTTTGATTATTTATTTATTTATTTATTTTGCAGAAAGCAATTTGCAAGGAGCCTCACGAGTCGAAGGTTCCCTTCTAAACCTATTGGACCGTTGCTTTGTTTTTGTTTTATTTGTGATTCTTCGATGCAGTCATGTGATTTATATGCTTCAGGCAAATAAGTTTCCGTTTATTGTCAAGGGCTTCTGGAGGGTTTTTGTTTTTGTTTTGTAATGGGTGCCTCATATGATGTAATTGATGGCTTACAGATCAGAGTTACCTGGAACGTGGATCGATATGGTTCACGGAACAGGAACTGGATTGTAAAACGCCCCTTATCTAAAATGTGGTATGATGGGGGTAGTCTTTTTTAAATCGTTCAATAGGGATATATATTTTTTATGTATATATATCTAATTCAAGGCTTCAAATCATTTATTATTAATATCAATCAAGACTTTGCATGAAAAATCAACAAAAGTTGCATTTTGGCCTAAGTTGGTTTTTAGTTAATTTTAAAATCCTTTAAATTCCCATTTGTAAAAAGTTTAAAACATTAAAATCTCTTAATTGCCCTTCAACTGGAAAGGTCTTTTTTTTTTTGGTTGGTTTTTGAAGGGCAACTTGAAAGTTAAAAACATAAAGATTCTTTTAGTTTACTGTCAATTAAGAAGCAAAAAGCCCCAGGTTGCTTTGAATTTTGCACCACTTCTCTTCCCTCTTACCTGTAGCTAGGAGCACCATCTTCTTGCTTCACAAAAGAGACAATTTCAGGCTGTCAGCACTGCTTTCCTTTGTTCCTCTGTCTATTCCTTCTAGAGATTTCTTCTTTCATTATATTTGTCATTGGATTGCATGTTTCACTTTTCCAGATTTCTAACAATCCGAGATTGGGATTGTGCAAACTAATTCGTAAATCGTATTGGGGTTGGCGAATTCGGGTAACTCTGTTACAGTTTTGCCAACTGTATAACAATGACATGTATGTTAGATAATAAGCATGAAAGCCATTCATAAAGTTGTATAACTAACATAGTTCCATGTTAATGAATCAAAGACTGAAACTCCTTTGTTATGATAGGCAATAACTAGACCATGCTTCTACATGAAAGTAGGCTGATTGGGTCTATTTAGCTACTGGCATGCTTGCATTTACTTGGATAGTTGGCTATTTGATTGGGATTAGGGCAACATGCTATATAGTTATATCTTCATTCCTAGGCATAGCCATATTGGAGGTAAACACATAATTCTTTAAATTGTCTTCTGTGCTGGCCTGGGTTAAGATTTCTACCTCATTCACTGCATAACATTTTGGATATTCCTCTATATTGTAAGCCTACTTCACTTTTCATCCATTTATAGCCAATCCTTTGGGTTGATTAAGGTTGACATCACCTTGCTAAGGGTTTTAATGCCTCTTGACCTTAGGGAACTAAAGCGTGGGCTTATCTAGCTGGAAAGGACCGGAAACATGCGTGTAGAATTCACATAAACACTTCAACTTTGAATTTTTGGAAACATTTTCTCATATCTTCAGTTTTTTACCTTATACCTTTTGTTCACGTGTTTTACATTGCCGGTAGAAGTGATAGGTAATGTGATTGCAAGCCATCATATATTAATATACCATACAAGTACAGTGAACCAAATTGATCTAGTATTACTGAACATGCTATTCCCTACGTTTTGGATTGGGCCTTTCTTTTTATTTACATAGGGATAAGAATCTTGTGCTAAACTCCAGTCTCTATACCTGTCCTAAACTTATTAAAGATAATCTAGGAGCAATGATTTGATTTTGATCATTTCATTACAAACATCTCTGTTGGAGATTGGGGCCAATCGTGTGGGGATAAAAAATTGAGCATGGCACTAGCTTTTAATGGATATTGTGTGCAGATGCAAACATGATTGAATATTTAAGATGTTTGGTAAAGTAGCAGTTGAATTATGCTGAATGCTGTTTGCTTTTTCCTGTCTGATATAGGAAGTACCCCCGCTTGATGTACCGGAACTGTTAGCATATTTGGTCAGGCAATCTGGGCCTCTTTTGGATCAACTTGGTGTCAGAAAAGGTAAGTTGCTATTTTTCTCTTATTTTTCTGTTTAAATGTCCAGGGATGAGTAGTTTTTTATTCTTCGAGTTTGAAATATTGTATTCCTTATCACCTTTTGGTTTGATCATTTTATGCAACCATATCTTCTGTACATTTAAAGAGTTATGTTCTCTCATTTCTGCTTTCCATTTTGATTCGCTATGCAGGGGCATTTTAGCTTATTTTTAGTTCATGTCCTGTCTATTGGGAATTAATGAAATTTTCTGTAAAAGCTTCATCTGACCAAATTAGGCTGGTTTCTTTCTCCTGGATTAATTGGGGCCACCACCTTGAATTAATCATTAACCCGCAATGCTTGAAATAGTCCTGAATTTGTTTTCTCTTCTAGGATAAGTTAGGTGGAATAATTAATAGTCTTGTGTTCACCTTTAGTGGGAGTTGATTGTTGGGGACTAGTGAGCCGCTGGGTGCTGGTTTACCTTTTGACCATCTTTCTATGTGACAGTGAAATAAGGATTGCACTTTTATTTTTCAAGAATGGACATGCCACCTTTCCAATTTTTCAAGAATGTAAGATACTCACAAAATTGAAACTTCCATTTGACAATACCAGTTCCTCTTCTCCCCTTTTATCGTAGCTTTCTTTAGTATGAAGTCATTTTTGCTGTCAGAACTGATGTCATTAGATTGCTGTTTTACATCTATTAAGAAAAAAATCATTTAACATCTGTGGAAGTTTCATGCAATTTATATTTTATGCATTTCCCCCTTTTGTTGATTATCTATCTATATAACTTATTAGGTCAGAGAATCTGACTGCAAGTATATTTTACAAGTTCCTTAATTTTTGTTTCAGATCTTTGTGACAAGATAGTTGAAGGCTTGTGTAGCAAACGGAAGAATCAACTTGTTTTGCGCTCCCTTGCCGGGGGAGAACCACCTACTGTTGACAATGATAAGACAAATGATGAACTGGATCTAAGGATAGCCAGTGTCCTTCAAAGTACAGGGCACTGTTATGAGGGTGGCTTTTGGACAGACTTCATGAAGCATGATGACTCCGATGGGAAAAGGAATGTTGCCATTGTTACAACTGCCAGCCTTCCATGGATGACAGGAACTGCAGTAAATCCACTTTTTCGGGCAGCATACTTAGCAAAGTCAGCAAAACAAAATGTCACACTCTTGGTTCCATGGCTTTGCAGATCTGATCAAGAACTAGTTTATCCCAGCAATCTCACTTTCAGTTCACCAGAAGAGCAGGAGAATTATATACGTAACTGGCTTGAAGAAAGGATTGGCTTTAAGGCTGATTTCAAAATCTCCTTTTATCCAGGAAAGGTAACTCTTTAATGTATTACATTATGATCCATCTTCTCACTCATTAACCATACTTAATTAGTGACAAACTTGTTCTAATTGTTTCTTAGTTTTCAAAAGAAAGGAGAAGTATAATACCTGCCGGAGATACCTCTCAATTTATCTCATCAAAAGAGGCTGACATTGCTATCTTGGAAGAACCAGAACACCTGAATTGGTACCATCATGGTAAACGGTGGACTGACAAATTCAACCATGTTGTTGGTATTGTTCACACAAATTACTTGGAATATATTAAGAGGGAGAAGAATGGTGCTTTACAAGCATTTTTTGTGAAACACATCAACAATTGGGTCACCAGAGCATATTGCCACAAGGTGTGTATCGATTTTGTTTTATGCTTGTGTGGTATCTTGGAATATTATTTTTTCAATTCTAAATTGTATCAGAGGTTTGGTCTGTGCACATATCAGACATTTAATTGTGTTATTGGTAAACTTTGAGAGTCATTCTTTGTATTGCATAAACTAAGTTGTTTGTGTTCACCCTTCAGGTTCTTCGCCTTTCTGCTGCAACTCAGGATCTACCGAAGTCTGTGATTTGCAATGTTCATGGTGTAAATCCAAAGTTTTTGAAAATTGGGGAGAAAGTTGCTGAAGAAAGGGAACTTGGGCAGCAAGCCTTCTCTAAAGGAGCATACTTCTTAGGCAAGATGGTCTGGGCAAAGGGATACAAAGAGTTGATAGATTTGCTGGCAAAGCACAAGGATGATCTTGATGGTTTCAAGTTGGATGTGTATGGAAATGGTGAGGATGCACATGAAGTTCAGAGTACTGCTAAAAGGTTGGATCTGAATCTTAATTTTCTGAAAGGAAGGGACCATGCAGATGATTCTCTTCATGGGTAAGGATATCTGGGCACTGCTCTTTTATGGCTGCACTGTTCTGTCTGATCATTTGCTGAGATGATGATTGTGTTTTGAAAAATATATTGAGAGAGAATCTTCATCAAGCGTCTACAAAAATAATCATTGTATCAGTATAGTTACTCCATTTATAATTTCTAACTTTCTCTTCTTTGCCTGAAGGTACAAAGTCTTCATAAACCCCAGTGTCAGTGATGTGCTCTGCACGGCTACCGCAGAGGCACTTGCAATGGGAAAATTTGTAGTATGTGCAGACCATCCATCAAATGAGTTCTTTAGGTCATTTCCAAACTGTCTGACTTACAAGACATCTGAAGACTTTGTTGCTAAAGTGAAGGAAGCATTGGCAAATGAGCCTCAACCCCTTTCACCTGAGCAAAGATACAACCTGTCATGGGAAGCTGCCACCCAAAGATTTGTAGAATATTCAGAGCTTGATAGAGTTTTGAATAATGAACATAATGGTGCAAAATTGAGAAGATCAAATGGAAAATTAATTGCAAAATCGGTTTCAATGCCAAGTCTCTCAGAGATGGTTGATGGGGGGTTGGCATTTACCCACTACTGTCTCACAGGGAATGAGTTCCTTAGACTTTGCACTGGAGCAATACCTGGTACACGGGATTATGACAAGCAACATTGTAAAGACCTTCATCTCTTACCTCCACAGGTGGAAAATCCTATCTATGGCTGGTAAGTAGATGTAAAAACTGTATTGACAATCTTGTGTATAATAGTCATGCACTGTCTGTAGTAGCTGGTAACCATCGCTTTTAGTCTAAAGGTTTCTTTTGCTTCAGTTAACAATATATTTGTTTCTGAGGAAAGATATCTAGACAGTCTAGTATAAGTTTTGTTCTGTTTTCTGCCTTTTCCACCCTCGTGTTGTGAATAGATAAAAATAGATGCCAAAATATTTTTAAACTGTTGTGGGGTTCCATTTGGCTTTTCTTATTTTTGGTTGGGTGCATAAACTGTTCTTCCTCCGATATAGTTAGCTTGGTGTCTTGAGAAGAGATTTGGAGTACTTTCCTGATGACAGTCTGGGGTAAGATCAAACTGAACGATGCTTTGTTGTAAGTAATGGTAATATTTGAAATGTCTAAACAAGCTGCAAGAAAATTGTTGTGACTTTCCTTCATCTTTTGTTTTCTAGGTTTTATCTTTTCTAGGATTCAATTTAGGATTTGAGCTTGGTGCTTAACAGATTTTTTTCTTTCTCCTATGTATTGAGTTTGCTGTCCCCAGGGGATATATGAAGCCCCTTTCCTGATGAAAACCTCTGAGCATATGCTTGCAAGTATGTGCGTATATGCATCATGTGACAAACTATTCTTCTATCAATCAATTGTTCTTACAATTGACATGGATTTTGGGGTTAGCAACTGGCTTCTTCAATTGATTTTAAGCATTTGAACTCCATTGTTAGGTATTCTGCTGATTCAGAGCCACTGCCACAAGCCCCCTGCTTTTTTATTGGTTTTTACTAGTAACTACACTTATCTTTGTTGGTATCAATCTCCTGTAGTTGTTACCTATGTAATGTAGAGACTAGAACCCTACCTTTTTGGACATTTTTTGATGATATAAATTCTACAATATAATGGGAAAACCTTTTTGATCGTTGTGTACTTATATGGAAAGTCATGTTACTCATAGTGATATAGGTGGCCGATTATTTGTAGATATATTTACTCTCACATAATAGGTTCAGCACCTGGCTATCCGTGCTCGATGTCATAATTGTGTTGTGTAGAAATAAGATATCCATAGTTATAAGATAAACACGATTAATTAAACATGGTATAATCTTAAACACAAATATATATACGTTTATTAAACGTATAATACAAAATAATTTGTCCAACATGTTTTTTAGATGGGTGGGTTAAATTTTATATGATATAACATGATTTAAAATGTATATAATTACAAATGAAATATAATATTATTATTCAAATTTAAAATTAATAATCATATAATAAATTATAATAAAACAACAATATCTATCAAGCATAATAAAAATCCACCACCATCAAGAAGTATGATAAAAGAAAGTATTCATAGAGTGATTTAAACGGGTCATAAATGTGTTAAAGTTGTTATGTTTACATTATTAAATAAATGGATAATAAACAAATCATGGGTGATATGGATACACAATAAACGTGTTTTAAACGGATCTTAAATGAATTAAGCAAGTTTGACATGTTTAAAATATGAAATTTTCGTATCTTAATTGTATTGACATGATTAAAATACGAAACATGAATATCCTAAATATGAACTCATTTAATTTCGTGTCGTTTACAAAATTACAAGGTTAGATAAGATTATCTATTTGATTTTTTTGTTCACTTAGAGTTAGAGTAGTACTATTTGCAAATTGCAATTTCTACATTGTTAGGTGAGAGTGGCATGCATGTAATTGATGCTAAATTAAGCTTGTTTCTAATGTTTGTACTCTAGGCAAGGATTGTTCTTTTTTTTTTTTTTTTTTAAATCGAGGAAAGAGGGTTTCGAATTTTATTTTTTAGGTAAGAGATTATGCACCAATTAATGAGTCAAATGTTTGAGTGTTAGGCAAGATTGTTAACTGAGAAAAGTATAACTACAATGCATATGTATCATTATTCCGGAATGAAGAAAAAAGTTAACCCCAAAAGCTGATGAGGGTGGTTTGATTGAAAAGAAGGTGGTATGGACATTGGATTCCCTACTTGAGACCCTGTTAATCTGGAATTCAAGGCATATCATCATCTAAAAGCTGTTAAACAAAGTAAAAGAAAAATCAAGAAATGGAAGCAGGAGGACAAATAAACCGCTGTCGCTAAGCTCTTTTGGGCGTGCGGTTCACGTGTGAATCCAACTTATTCTGCATTTTAAGTTCAGAGAAGGAAAATGGAGTTGAGCTCACAAATCATTCCAAATAGACTGGTTTCTATCAGCATGTGATTCCCATTTACCACCACAAACTGACTCTTCACCCAGTAGAAAAGCTCTATGACCCATCCAAAAATTTGAAGTAGAAAGCTGGACCTAGACTAGAGTGGTCAAAGTGCTGGAATATTATAGCAGGGATTGTTCTTGAAATTTCAGTTAAGCCCATACCATCAAGAGACTTTGAGAATTTACAAAGTATTCAATTCTATTTTATCTCTTGTCACCTTTTAACCATTTACTATATTTTTTTAATCAAAATTAATTTTGGTTTGTTATATAAACACTTGAAAAATTCTAACGATCAAGCAAGCAGTAAAAAACAAAGAAGTGGTAAAAGCAAAGTTTGTTGGCTTGTTATAGTAAAGTTTTTCATTTGCAACTTCGTTTTGAGCCAACTGTTTATATTAGTGCTTAATTAAGAGCAGATTAAATACATATAATCCACTTTCTGAACAAGTTATGGTAACCACATTAGGGTTGGTATCACTCAGATTCAGTTAGCATGCATCTACACAATTATAAGTTTGCCTGCTTCAGAATAAGGGAAAAGGGTGCTTCAATGTCTAAATACATCCTGTGACACTTAAAGTCATTCATGAATCTGATATTGTAATTTTCTAAACTTTTTACTGATTCTTTGAGTAAAACATGTAATCAGTGATTGGCTGGCTCCTTTGGTATTACTTAATCCAGTGACAGCCAAATTTAACAGCTTTCTACAGCTGGTTAAGCTATGGGATTGCAGTCAATGCTCAGATTACTGACATCTAATTAAAAGAAAAAAAAGAAACAAAAGAACCACTTACATTGCTGTTTGTGTTGTGTTTCCCACGTTCAGTTCTCATCTGAATTTTACTTTGGTAGAGCCAGAATACTAATTGATGCAGTAGAACATTCATACGAACCATTAATTGTTTATTCTATAATGGGTTTCTCGTATAATTATGAATCAGGGTAGTACTTCACTTTAAAGATTTTGGTTGCGTGAATTTTGTCCTCATTAGTGGAAGCTTAAAGCATGGGAATTGTGTGGTGCAGCTGTGTTTCTAACCAAAACCCCATTGTTCTCATTTTCATTAAAAAATTGGAGCAACTTGCTTTCCTTTGCTCTTGAAGGAATATAAAAAAAAAAAGAAAGAAAGAAAGAGGAAACAAACAAATTGAAGATAGGGGGGGTCTGTTTAGCCTATCTGGAATCTCATCATAAAGTAATGAGTGAGGGCACTTGGATGCTGCACGTGTATGTTGATGGACCTAACTTCTTCTAACAAAAAAGCATATTATATATTCTTTTGGGTGGGAATTCCTTCACCTCCCAGGAGATAACTTTTGCATGAAGAAAATTGATTGAAACAGAAATGATTCCTTGGTCAGGGAAGATTCATGGAAAAGTGTTGCTTTTCACCATTTCTTTTCTTAGAGACTCATTCGGTATTAATTAGCATCATTCATCTGTTGTGTCCATTTCACATCTTTAACTTGTTGGCACTAGAAAACAAGTTGCAGCAATAAACTTTGATTTGAAAATGGGCTTTCTTTAAAGCGAGTCAAATTGGTGACATCAATGGGAAAAAACTAAGCTTGAAACAAAGTCAATGGGCAGATTATACCACCCAGATACTAGTTAATTTATAGCTTTAATCATAATAGTCATTCATCTTTTCAGATGATGATTTAGGCTTTTGCAGGGGAGGACCGAACCTGCCTAGCCAGCAAGTTCTATTGGCACCTGAAACAAAAATTCTTACCAAACCCCTTGTGGATCTATTGGCGTTTCTACTTGGGGATTAATAAATAATGCCCACTTGCATGGAATTGCAAGTGGTGAACAACTCAAAGTTCAAAACTGAAAATTTTGAAGTTCCATTGTCTGTCTGTCTGTCTACCTGTACGATCTCTATGTGGTTAGTGGGTGGCCTTTTCACCTTTGCTTATTGTGGACCTATGAGATTTCCATTTGGACCGTTGTTTATGCTTGTCCATGGTTTATGCTAATCCCTAGAGTCCTAGGTCCTTAACCAGAATTAGTGCACTTTGCTGTTACAACAGTTCCATATGATTTGAGACTTTTGGAAGAACCTCGCCAGGAGCCTACTTATAAGCAAGTGCATTTGTATTGGCTGTTTTATTAACTTAAGCTTCAACTCTTAGATGAAGCAACTACTAAAATTAGACTATTTTTTCTTTAGTTTTTTTCCTCTTAGAAGTGAGGTTTATTTCTTGTATTTCAAAGTAAAATTGTATAAGTTCTTCACTCATGCCACTCAAGAAATGGTTTTTGTCAAAATTTTTATTCTAACACTAAGATTCAATAGTTACTTTTTCCTCTTATTAAAGACTGTAGAGAAAATTGAAAAGAGAATTGGATTGAAGTTTTTTCAAATTTTTTTTATATTTTTTAATCAAATACTTGCCTTTATAGACAATATGAAGGCTAAGAAAATTACAAGAATACTCTGATCAGTTTTGTAACTGATTTTAACAAACTTAAAACATTATAAAGACTAAAATAACCTTACCTTTCCTATCTATTAACATCAGAATAATAGTCACATTATTTCACAATAGGCTACTGCCATAGCCCTATATTAAGCTTCTGTGGAACTTCTAGCCACCATAGACTGTTTCTTGGACTTCCAACTAACAAGGGAGCTGCCAAGAAATACACCAAAACCAAAAATGGACTTCCTATTGTCTTTACAACCAGCCCAATCACTACCACTAAAAACTCTTAAATGCATATCAAATATTGAAGCCATGAGAATACTTTGCTTTAGAGCATTTTTCAAGTACCTCAAAACTCTATGAGCAGCTTGTAAATGAAGAACACTAAGCCTATCCATAAATTGAGACAAACATCGCAATGCATATGCAATGTTTGGTCGAGTGAATGTCAAGTATAGTACCTGCCAACAATTATCTATAACTAGTAATATTTCTTAACAACTCAACACCATCATCCTTTGTGAGTTTGTGATTATAGTCCATAGGTTTGGCACCTAGAAAACCCCACTCATTGATCAATTTTGAAGTATATTTTCTTTGGAAAATGAAAATACCTCTAGTTGATCTTGCAACTTCCAATCCTAAGAAATATTTGAGTGCACCTAGGTCTTTGAGCTTAAATTATGCTTTAGAAAAATTTTCACTTCATTCTGCTACATCAATGTCTTTCCAATCACAATGTCATCTACACACACCATTAAAGCTATAAAATCTCCATTTTTGTTCACTTTAGTTAATAAAGAATAGTCACTTTTTGACTACCAAAAACCAAAATTCATTAGAGATTGTGTGAATTTGGAATTCAATTATCTTAAGGCCTGCTTATACCCATACAAGGACTTTTTAAGCTTGTAAGCAAGTTTGCAATTTGGTGGATATTCCCTTTTGAGCTCATAGCCCTGTGGTAAGTCCATATACAAAGTTTCATCAAGCTCACCATTAAGTAATGCATTGTTGATATCTAATTGGGACAAATGCCAACCTCGAGATGTTACCAAAGCCAAGAATACTCTAATTGTTGTTTGTTTTGCTACTGGACTAAATGTTTCAGTATAGTCAAAATCCCCCTTTTGACCATAGCTCTTCGCCACTAACCTAGCTTTTTATCTTTATATGGTCCAATTTGCTTGCAACTTCACCTTATAGGCCCATTTACATCCCATTGTGTATGCATCAACAAGTAAAGGTAAAACAATCCATGTTTCATTATTTTCTAAAGCCTTAATTTTATATTTCATAGCACTCTTCCTGATGATCATATTGAATTGCTTACTAATAAATACGTGGTTTTAGGATTTGTGTGAGAGAAGTTGTAAATACTTTCTGAGAAGAAGAAAGTTGTTGTGGTGATATGAACTTATCAATTGGGAGTTTTGTAACCGGGTTAGTGTGCTTAAGAAGGTTACATTGGTAAATATCTAACTACTTGGGCAAATGTTTTATTTTGTCCTTTTTTTTGTAAAATATAGTTGTTTTCAATTGACGAAGGTTTATTCGGATGATTACTAACATATGGAATTCCATCAATGTGAGGTTCATGAGAAACATTAATAGTAGGGGTATTTTTGTCAATATTTTGACTAGGTCTTAATGTGGTAGAGTCTTTTGAAGAATTAGTTGGTAAAGTAGTAGAATAAGATGCAGATATATCAAAATGACTTTAACTAGTTGAGGATGACGAGAAAAATGAAATTGTAGTAGAATTGGGTATATTTGTATCAATGTCAACTTGCTTGGGAGAAAACAAATTAGTAAGTCATTATTGGATTGATATTGACATATAAAGATGCTTTCATGAAAGATTACACCCTTTGAAATGAAAATTTGTTGAGTGTCTAGATCATATAACTTGTATCCGTTAACTCTAATGGGATATCCTATAAAAACACATTTTCTAGCCCTAGATTCAAAGTTCTTTCTTCCTTGTGCTAACGTTTATACAAAACACAAAGCACCAAACACTTTTAAATGTTTATATGTAGGAACCCTTTGAAAAAGTAACTCATATGGAGTTTATTTTTAAGAATGGGAGAAAGAACTCTATTTATGATATGAATTGCAACTAAGATTGAGTCTCCTAAAAATTTGAGAGGTAGTGATGATTGAAACATCAATGATCTTGTTACATTAAGCAGATATTGATGTTTTCTTTCCATTTTGTTGGGGTGTCCCTACACAAGAATGTTGATTTATTATTCTTCTAGATGCATAGAATTTTAATAGGTTGAACTCAAATCCATTGTCTAATCTTACTTGTTTAATTTTGGTATTGAATTGGTTTAATACCATGTTATAAAATGTAAGAACTATGGTAAGTACATCAGACTTATAAGAAATGTGCATGTAAACCTACTATGATCATCCATAATTGTCAAGAAGTAATGATAACCATTGATTTTAACAATAGCATATGGACCCCAAATGTCCATATGGACCAAATCAAAACAAGGATTACTAGATTAATCATGTATAGGAAATCACAATTTTCTTTGCCTTACCAATGGACAAATTTCACAAACTGTATTACGAGAAATTGTTACATTTGGACAGATTTTATGAACTACATACAATTTGTTTGATGAAATGTGACCTAGTCTAAAATGCCAAATATCAAATGTTTTTGGCATGAACACACTTAAATTACAAGTCTTATTGAAAACTAAAGGAATACTATGAATTAAATTTTTGGAAACTGCATGAACAAAGGATGGAATAACATTCTTTATAGGGGCATTTTTGGCAAATAGATTTGGCAATATCATTGCTTTGTATAGTATAACCTCTATAAATCAATAGTCGATATATTAATAACTTTGATTAAATAATATTTTTGGTCAGTCCCAACTGAAGACCAATTTGGTAAATTAATAATTGGCTAAATTTATAAGATAATACCTTAAAAAAACACATATAAATTAATAATCTCTTTATACATTAAAACTATATATATATATATATATATAACTCAATTATGAGGCCTTTGTATAATATGACTCTAATGTTACTTATTTCCTTTTGAAATTGATGTCTCTCTAGGCCTCATCTCTAACTTTTCTTAGTGCATTAAAAAGCTTTGGTGTAGTGTTTTCGTATTGCAAAAGAAAATTATGCAATGTGATTGTTGCTTTGAGTGCATTTTTGCACAAGACAAGCTTCAGTATAGAACTATCATCTTCAACTTCATTTCTTTGTCATGTCCCATGACGTTCTCAATAATTTGCTCGTCACTCAACAACTCTAAAGTTGCCTCATTTTCTCTTAGGTAGTTTAAAAGGTACTCAACATCCATTGTATCACGATACTTTAACTCTTTAATTAAAACATGCAATTGTTGAACACCTCCATCATCTAAGTGTTGATCCAAATTCTCTGAAGCCACATTATCCATAGACCTAATTTTACAATGTCAAAAGCAGTTACAATTGTACTTGCTTGAACATTTGTTGTCTGAGCCGAGATTGCAAGATTCATTACATCTAAACATTTATCTTTTTTGGATTTAGGATCCCAATTTCATAACCCTCTAAAAGATTTCAATAAATTAATAAATTATTGATTTATTGATTAAATAATATCTCGATTAATTAATAAATTTTCATGGTTCCAAGGATATTAATTTATAAAAGTTTAACTATGTAAAGCCTTGCCTTGACCCTAGCAAGACCACTCATTTTCCATGATGTTGGGTCCTAAATTAAACAATTAAAATCAATAAAATCAGATGATATAACCTATTCTTTGTTAGTTTGCTAACTAAAACTAGTTGACCTTAAAACTGGAAAAACACAAGACATCATATAAAATTG
Source organism: Theobroma cacao (assembly GCF_053813885.1). NCBI lineage: Eukaryota > Viridiplantae > Streptophyta > Magnoliopsida > Malvales > Malvaceae > Theobroma > Theobroma cacao. Next base: position 9,173,281 of record NC_142643.1, read on the forward strand.
GAAAAGGTGTTAGCCTAACACTTCCTATATGTGTCATTGATGCCTTATTATTATTAGTCGTTTGAACATAAACATTCTCAGTTGGCTTGGGAGTCATGAAACAATTCAAGCAATATGCTATGTGATCGTATGCATCTTTGTCAATTATCCAAGAATTCCAATCTAACATTAAAACATTTTTGTCATTTGATTTATCACTCAAGCTATAGAAAGATTTTGAGCATAAGGAACCAAATATAATACCAACCACCATTGAGTTCACAATAGATGGACCATATTGATGATTTTTCATACTAGTAATGTTGGTTGATGAATTGGTTAAAGGTGGATTATCAGCTGGTGGATTATCAACCAACTTAGTATCTTGATCACTTATGAGTGCAATAAGTCTCTGATATTGGTTCTTGTTAAACATCCGAAACAATGAACTTGTTGTAGATTTGCATTTATCAAATCGCATACTCGTAATAACATTGTTGACAGTTGAGATTGGTTTCCTTACAATATTCTTGATTATTCTATTTTATAAAATTATTTTAGTCCAATTTTGTTATTAAATATTAGCTAAATCCGTAATTTTCAATTATAATTTAGTTATTTTTAGTTGTTTTTATAATTAGTTTATTTTTAAGTGAGTTATTTTAATTTTATGTTATTTGTTTTAAATTGGTTATTATTTATTAGTTTTTATATTTTTTGTAGGAACTAAGGGAATTAGGCTTAATTTTGAAAAGTAAGGTGTTAAAAGACTTGGAAGTCTGCTTGCATATACTTTAGTGTTTTAGCCATAACTCCCGTTACAGAACTCTAAATGATGCGATTCTTAGACCATTGGAAAGCTAAGAAATAGAGCTACAATTTTCGTGAGGATCACTTTACCTAGTTCTACATCAAAGATAGAGAAAATTGTGTCAAAAAATGACTAGATGTACAGTGGCGGGAATTAGAATTTTTAAAGATTGAGAATTGATGATTGGGCCTCTCATTACACTTTTAAGCCCAATTAAATCATAGCTCAAATTAGGGAACTATAGGTTAAGTTTATTAGTATAAATAGGATATTTGTAAGAACATGAGGTTAGACAATTTTTGGAGATTCAAGAAGCTAGAAGTTAAGGCTGAAACTTGAAGAGCAAAGCTGCAAATATTTGTTTTGTTTTATTCCTTAGCTTTTACTTTTCTTGTTATTCGCAATGGTTGAATTTTAAATAAAGTTATTTGTCTTTGCAATCATGAGTAGCAAATTTTCTTTTTCTAGGATTACAATTGAACTCACATGTAATCTGAATTTTTAATCTTTTTCTTATTTTTAACGGAATTGAATTGTTTATTCCAATTTGATCTTAATGCTTTTAATATCTTTGCCACCAATTAAAATGATCTAGGAACTTAAATAAACTTGGGAAAGAGAGTTTAGTGTAGACTAAAATTGGGAGACCATATGATCATATTAATTGATTTGTGTATACGATAAGGATATACATATAGGCCATATGTAGCCAGATTAGAGCATGAACCTAATGAATCTGTTTTAATTTCAATTCACATAGGAATATAGTATTTTGGTTAAAATAGATACTTTTATAAGATGAGTCGAGAGACCTTTATAAATAATTTAGGACTCTAGGTTAGCAATTCAACCCATTAAAATAAGTTAAGGAAGAGAAGTAAAATTTAGATGAAGTGTGAGAGATATTGTAATTCTAGGCTTGTTTGATTTGATATTTACTCAAGTTATTATTATTTTGATTTTTCTTAGTATACATTTTGCTTAAGTATCTTTAGTTAGTTAATTTAGTTATTTGATATTGATTGTATGGATAAGGTTAAATTGTTCTAATTTTAGTATTTAGTTAAATTTTAGATCAATTCTCTGTGGGATCGATACTCTGCTTGCTTATATACTGTCTATTCGATATGTATACTTGCGTAGTAGAATTTTAACTGTCAGTTCTTCCCTTTAGTAAATTTGAAGTCAAATGGGAATTCCATAATTCTATTGCTAGGAACGGCATGGCTAGAGCATCAATGCAACGAAATAAACAAAAATTAAAACAAAGTGAAACCATGCTTCCTACCTTGGTTTGCCTTGGTGCTTTAATGCAAAGTAAAAACATCATATAAAATTATAGAATTATATTACCTTGCTAATTGATATCACAATCAAATGTCTCCTTTTTGGTGTTGAAAAATCGTGCACACTTCCAAGCTTGAAAGAATCCTAGCCAATCAATCGCTTGGCTTCCAATGTTGCACACATGATTGCAATGGAACCTTTTCCAAAGAGAGAGCTTTCAACCATGGGCTTGTGCTAGCAAGTGGACAATGGTTCGTCATCACTTTTTCTTTGATTTCTAATCGAGAATCACAAGAGATGTCACTCTTAATTTCTTTTAAGGGTGGCATCACTCAAAGAAAGCTATTAGTTTTTCTCTAAAACTAACATGCTTATAAAAAATAGTGGTTATCATGTGACTTTTATATCTAGGTTTTTAGACTTATTAAAATTGCAAAATAAGCCTTTCAATATTATTACTTTTTTAATGTTTAACTAGTACCTAGTTAGTTAGTTGGTTAGCACCCGAGTATTTGTCTCATTGGTTGGTGCATAATCCCCTTACCTAAAGAGTAGGGTGCGAATCCCCCTACCTAAAGAGTAGGGTGCGAATCCCCCCTCCCCCAATTATATAAAAAAAAACTAGTACCTAGTTAAACTATTTTAATTAGGTTAGTAGTAAAAACCTAGTTTATGATTTAAGTCTAACTTAAATCATCACACTTTCAATTTAATCCATATTGTAACTTTTTTTGTGTGATCTATTAGTTTCCTAACATGTTGGCAATGGAATTGAATTATAATTTTATTAATTAATTAATTAATTTAAATGAATCCTATTCGATTTAAATTAACTAATTTAATTCCATTTACCAACATTGGCATCTAAAATGCATCATGGCCACCCAATTGTTAGGAGAGTCAAAGGATTCTTTGATAACCTTTCAGTGTACAATCTTATAGTGTAATTCATTCCATCATCATATATCCCAAAGATGATAAGAGTTTAGTGCAGTGTCTACTCTTATTGACCTCCATATTTGTTCCTGTAGTTAGATCATTAGCTTTATAGAGACTTATGAAACTCATTTTATAATCTCCTAATCACCTTGGCCAAGGGTTTGATTAAGCTAATATCAACCAAGAACTAATGAAATATTTCTCTTTGAATCACTTGTGGTGATGATTCCTATCTTGACCATTCATTTGCCTTCATATGCTTTATACTATTCCCAAAAGCATCATATTTTGGCATCATTGGTTAGGCACTCGTACAGATAAAATCAAAGCATAGCTGTCACAACCCAAATTTTCGGCCATGACCGGTGCATGGGCCCAATGGGCATAGCCCACTAAGCCCAAGTAAGCCTTTTTATGCAATCCCAATCATCATTATCAACCGTAATTTCTAAAACCACATATTTCAATTCTCAATTTTAAATATTTTAGTAACATTTTATGGCAATCCAATATTCACATTTGTATTATGCTAACATAGTATCACTCATTTGCCACCTTACAGTGGCATCAGTAATCAAATATACATATTTGATTTTTAACATGAATCTTAGGTCTTCATTACTTATACATGTACACAAGCATAAGACTCTTGATTGTCAGCGGAGTGACTGTGGGTGAAGGTATAGCTCTTGAGATGTCATAGTACCTACCAAGAAGGTGAGCTTATGTGTGCAACTCAATCTAGGTCCCAATTGCCTCCAAATCTGAAAACATGAATTTTAAAAATGTGAGTATAAAACTCAGTGAGTGAACATAAGAAGGGAACAAGGAATCAATAGGAAGAATTTGGAAATCATGGTGCACTTGTTTTAAAAACAATGCAATTGATTTAGTTTCTTACTAAAAACCCCTCATTTCAAACTTTGATTAATAACCTCATAGTGTTGCAAAAACCCAAGATCAATCCATGAAGTTAAATGGGTGAAAAATATGTCAAAATCAAGTAAGGTAGTAAGCATGGCAACAAGTTTCTCGCTGCAACGAGAAATAGTGTCAGTTTGCATATATTTCAGTTTTTCTAGCATATCTTTTGCTACAGAAGTTCAATTGACCTCATTTTTGAACCATTAGAAATCTAAGAGACAGGGATACAACTTTGATGTTTACCACTTTTCCCTATTCAGACGAGAAGGTGGTCAAAATCTTCACCGAAGTGAAAGCACTGTATCAAAACCCTAGAGTTTCTCGCTACAGCGAGAATAATTCTCGCTGTAGCGAGTTGTTGGCTGCCAAAACATAATGTTTCTCACTGTAGTGAGTTGTTGGCTGCCAAAACATAATGTTTCTCGCTGCATCGAGAGGTAGGGCATCTAAGTGTAAAAAGGACCTCCTTTGCACTAAAAATCCATTTGGTGTTGCAATAAAAATCAATTTGCAAGAAAATGGGAAATTCTCAAGATTTATCATGACAAATTTCACATGCATTACAACCATATACCATATTCATGAACTTTTATTTCACAAACATATATATTCTTATATACATAAATAAACACCAATACCACCATTATCTCACCTAGCTCATGTGCATCCCCCCACATCGTGCACATAGCTGGAGTCATCGTGTGCATCCCCCCACATCGTGCACAGTCAATGCCATTGTGTACATCCCCCCACATCGTGCACACGGGCACTATCATCATCCATCTCCCTCACCACAGTCATCATCGGCATGTGCATCCCCCCACATCGTACACACGCACGGTTATAATTATCACACAATATCAACTACCAATGCACAACATATATATATATATATATATATATATATATATATATATATATATCAACATAATGTAGTAGTGCATGAATCCATAACAGCCACATGTCACAACATAGAGACAATTTATCAAGGGCTTGTTCTCAAGGCACGTGTTTTTAAGAAAAGTTAGATAAAATCAATCAATGTTTTGTGCAAATAGTTTCACATTCCCAAAATAGTTTTGAAATGCAAGTTCACTTACCGATTTTGTTAATTCTTTTGCTTGACTCTAACCTCAACTAATACTCAAAATGGACATGTGAGGCCTTGTTGGAACCTACACACACATAACATCACAACCAACCCAAATTGGCATTAATATAATTTCCAAAGCTCTTTCTTAAATCAAGTTCCACTAGTTATTCCTAACTAGCTTCCAATTGCCATTAAATGACTATCTATTCTTTCTACTCTAGTAACTCTAGAAATAAATAAACAAACCTCAATAATAAAACAGCTCACAACTCTAATTACTAGCCATTATCAACAACCTAAAATCAATCTTCATTCATCACTCACCTTGATGGATTTGTAGTTGAATTTCTTCTCAAGAATACTCAAGCTATCATGGAAAGTCTCTCTCTTTCTCTCTCTAAAATTTCTAGTTAGTGAGAGAAAGTGCTGAACAAAGACTTTTTAAGGATTTTAAGGTGAGAGAGTGAAAGAGAACAAAAGGTTCCATGAAGAAGTGCTCAAAAGCATGAAAATTGAAGCTAGAGAGAGAAAGTTATGGAAGTTGCAAAGCAAGCTTCCATGGAGGATAAAAGAAATGTGAAAGAGGAGGAAGAAGAAGAAGGAGAAGCTGCTGGAAGCTGTTGGAGCTTAGATATTTATGCTTCAAGTTAATCCAAATTTCCACCAAAATTACCAAAATGCCCTTAACATGGTGGTTTTGTCTTCCTCCCATCCTTTGTGCAACCTTTTTGCTCTTTTGACACTGAAACAAAGTCCATAATAGTCTAAAGGTACTCAGGTTCATGAAACTTAAAAATTTAGACTCGAGATGCAAAATGACCATTTTGCCCTTATTATGGAAATTATCATTATTTTTATCTTTTTCATTTATTTACCATCATAAACATCATTTATTCATTCCTTAGGCCTATTTAGATCTTAATAGCTTAAAAAAACCCACTCGTAGGATCTCACCAAGAGAAATTACGAAATTACCCCTAGTCTGCATTATCGCGTCTACTTCTAGTTTTGTTTCTATGGAGATCGAGATTTCATAGGTTCACTTCTGAATTACCCTTTTAACTCAGTAATCAACCTCAATTAGTATCCATAAACTTTATTAGCCACCGTATCAAAATGCAAGGTACTACAATAGCACTCCATATATAAGACAACATGGTGTCTCAAGTCGAAGGAGTAGTTACACAACTGACGTATGAGAAGTATTGCATAAATACTAGAGTGAAATACCAATGCATTTCTCATGTTGAGTCATGTTTAGTGAACTTGCTCAGCCATGGTAAGCGCACACATGCTAGTTCCAAGTATCTCGATACTTCAACTTATTTGAGCGGTTGCTTACTCACAAGTAAGGAAAATAGCATGTGCCGATCTTTGAGCATTATTGATGCCCCGTCTCAATAATATAATCAAGAACTTTTATGAACAATGCTTTATGCATAAAGATCTCATAATCGTATCCTAATACAATTCTTTTACAAGGCATATATATAGTTCCATGGGTTTTATCTACGTAAGTATAAATAGTAGTTAAATCACAACTTTTGGATAAAGAACTACGTCAATGTAATTATGAATAACAAAATGTCATACATGAATATAACAAAAATGCAATTTCCATTCAACCACAGATTGGCTTGTAGGGCTTATACTAACATTGATAACATTTCTTTTTAACACGTATTTTCTTTCCATAAAATGTAGAAACCAGATTTGTTTTATTTCTTTTCTTCACATTAGAAAAATTTGCCACTGTCAAGGCTTCAAGGAAGGGTTTTGACTAAATATGCATAGATCTTTAGGTATTTTCTTTAAATACCATGTTCTAAGTCTTATCCAATTTGGGAAAAGGCTTGATTTAGATTATTTGGGATCTTAATGCAATATACGAGTCATTAAGCCCATTAAGAAATTTAAAAACAACGTCTTTGTCATATTGATTTATGAACTCTTGAAAGCAGGAGCTGTTGCAATTGTCACATCGGCAATGAGGCAAAGGCCTAAAGACTTTTAATTCTTCCCAAACAGAGTTTAGTTTAATAAAATAGGCATCAATGCTTCTTGTATCTTGGTCGATACTTGACATTAACAGTTACAAGTGACAAATTTTGGCATGATCTGGTTGAGAAAATCGTTTCTTCAAAGTTTCCCCGTAAAATCAGTTTTGAGCAATTTTCCAATCTTCTATGTGTCCTTGTTTCAAATTCCTTTAGGAATTCAAAATAAGCTGACTAAAATTCAGCGAAGGTGTCTTTGGATTAAGAATAAATAGAATGGTGGGGTTCGTAATGTTAAATGGGATTGTGTTTGTAACTACAAGGAAATAGGTGGCCTTGGGTTAACTGATCTAAAGATAAAGAATAGGGCGTTGCTTACCAAATGGTTGTGGAGGTTTGGTAATGAACATGATAGTCTGTCAAAGGAAATCATGCTAGTCAAGAATGATTATGATCCATGTGCCCTGTTACATAAACCTAAAGTCACTTGTAAATGATCAAATATTTGGAAAAATATCATATCTCCTCTTATGCTTACTAATAAATTATTTTTTTTTCAGGTTTCAACTAACTTGGGGGTTATTGTAGGTGTAAATGATGGAAAGTCAATTTCTTTTTGGCATGATGCATAGTTGGATGGCATGATCATTCACAGAGAGCTCCCTTGACTATTTGCTTTAGCAATTAATTAAAATGGTTAGTTATGTGACTATGGGGAATGGATTAATAATGGATGGCAAAAAGATCGAATTACGACAAAAATTGTTTAGGTGGGAATTCCAACGTTAGACAAGGTAATGGAGTTATCTTTGAGAATACACATCGAGTGAAGGTTTGCAAGATGGGGTAATCTAGAAAGCTACATCTTCCAAATCTTTTTGTAAGCTTGCAGTAAACTTTAATGGTGAGAATAGTGAACTATAGAAAAAAGGTTTGGCTAGGTTTTGCAGCTTATTGAGTTGAAGTATTTGTGTGGGAACTACTGTGGGAAAATACAACTATAAATGTTGAGCTTTCAAATAGAGGACTGATTAGTAATGAACAGATTGTATGTGTGTGTGCAAACAGAATCCAGAAACAGTTAAGGATTTATTTTTTTATATGTATTGAATCTTGAAAAGTTTGGAACCTAAGGTGCTCAGAATGGTATATTAGTTGGGTTTCATAGAGTAGTCCACAAGCGTCTTTTATGTCGTGGTGATCAATGTGTGCTACTGGTGAACAACTAAATGTCTGACTACTTGCTTTTTATGCAATTACGTGGTTCTTGTGGTTGTTTCTTAATGAAGTGTTCTTCAATGACAAAGTGTGGGATGTCTTACAATTGTATGGCTTGTTAAATTGCGGGGTTGCAATATGGGTAAAATCCAAGTGGTCGAACTTGATTGTAGGAATTGAGGATATATTTGTTACCAGTTTAATGTGAAACTTGGTCAGAATAAGAAAGGTGTAAGACTAAATATTGTGTGGATGACTCCACCACTGGGTTGGTTGAAATTTAATGTTGATAGGGCATCCTCAAGAAGTTTCGGTGAGGTTAGAATTGGTAGAGTTTTACAAGATCAATGTCACAACCTAACTTGGGGGTTCGTGATCGACGCACGAGCCCAGTAGGCAAGCCCACTAGACCCGAGTATGCCTTAGAATCCAAAATCATGCAACTCAAATGCCAAAGGATTTAACAAGCAAATAGTCATAATAAAATTTAGATATATTACATTATCCCTAGATCACAATCTATACAAGTATTCCATGGCCATACATTGGCCACAAATCAGGTTCGTATATAACAAACCTTATGCAATTCAAATGGTAAATTGTGCCTAGCATATTTTACAAACTATCCAAATTGGAAGGCGGAAGGCCTATATAGACTCAACAGAGTGGCACAACGAGAGGGAGACCTATGAGATTCTAGTTATGTGTTCATCTAATCGACGACACTTGCCACATAAGCCCATGGTTTCTCTTATCTACACATGGTACATCAGAGGGGTGAGAAATCTAATACTCAGTGAGGGGATACTATCATAACATAATATTTCACGTATACATTATATATCTAGGCCTATTTAGCCATAATACACTCATATTCAAACATTTCTAATTCAAAAAGAGCGAGGATCATCCTAATTTCCTACATGCATAACTTATCAAGAATTATTTAGCATTCTCAATTTTCATCAAGCATTATCCATCTTTAAGTACCATTAAGCATTCATTATGTATTCTCAATCATCATCATCATCATCAAGCAAGTATTACCAAGCAATATTAATAAATTATTTCCTAGGAATTCTCAAATTCATATGAAAATGCAACTTAAAGAGAAATTCCATATCAAAGGAATATCATCATTTACCACTCTTAATCATCATCAATTTTTCATATAGCAAACATTCTTCCAAATCATTGTTAAGCAAGCATTTCAAGAAATATTCTCCAAGTTATATATGAAACTAACAATTCAAGGAGAATTTTCACATCAAGAAGATATCATTATCAATGAAGCATTACTAATGCATTTTGCACTTGTTGCAATCATGTAAGAGAATATTATGATCAAGTAAGCAATAGCATGGTTACAAGAAATGATATGGTTATCTTCATTAATCATGATTGCAAAATCCAAGCATGATTACAATTTTTCAAAAATATTTAGAAATATTCCTATAAAAAAATATGGAAGATTTGAAATTCAAGGTACATGCTATTTTTTATATTTCATGAGTGATTCTAATCATTATGGAAATCTTGAAAATAAAGCATTCAACTCATGAATATTTTCAAAGTGAAGATCCAAGCATCAATGAATACCAATTGTCAAGATTCAAGAAATCAATATTTATTTTAAGCACATTTGGAATTCATTGCCAACCCAAGCTATAGGTTATACTTCATTTGAGAATCCGAGTCATGTATAGGTAACATATAAGCTAAAGTGACCAATTTATGTGCATCCACTTGTTAGATCATGTATACAAAAAAGCTCAAAGAAGACATAGTCAATATTCACATGCATATTCAAGAAAGATTTCAACTATGTCAACACACAATGTAGATCATTATCAAACTTGACTTGAGTTATGAAATTGTAACACCCCCAATTTCTGATGTAAATTAAGTTAATGGATGATATGTTATGTATGCCAAGTGTTTGAGGATATATATGTAGATAAATGGACACTTTGGTAAATTTTCAGGAAATATGTGATAAATTCCATAGTTTGAGATTTTGATCTAAGTTTGATGTTATGTTTGTGGATTTATGTGTATAAGATTAAGTTAAATGAATGATTTGAATTATGATATTAATAGGGAATGACTTTGGGGTGTTAAACTTAGATTTTTGAAAGTTTTAGCATCTTAAAACTACCTATAGGGAAAAATGTATCGATACATACCCTCATCTAGCGATACATTTTTGTCAGGAAGAACAATATGGGGTGTTCTGGAGGAATTCTATTGATACATTTATAGATGTATTGATATATTTGGAAATTTTTGGTCCCAAGTAAATGTGCTAAAGAGGGTGGGGGGGGTGAATAGCACAATTTGGCTCTTTCAAAAATTAGCTCTAAGTGGGAACAAATGCAAGTGAAAAGAAGGAATGAAAATGAGAACAAAAATAGAGTAGATAACACAGTAGAATTTAGAGTGGTTCGGTCCAAGACCTATATCCAGTACCTTGATTGTTTAACCAAGGATTTTCCAATCAATCCACTAAGAACAGTGAAATTCACAACCTTTCACTAAGCTTTACAATGGCTTTTACCAAGCTTAGCCAAAACCTTTCACAACCTGGTGTCTCATGTCTAGGGAGTATTTACACAACTGACACATGAAAAGTATTGCATAAACATTTGAGTGAAGTACCAAATGTACTTCTTATGGCAGGTCAAGTTTAGTGAACTTACTATTCTAAGCAAGCACCTATATTCTAGTTTCAAGTATCTCTATACTTCAAGCTATGAGGTCGATTGCTTACTTCTAAAGTAAAGAACATAGAATATACTGGTCTCTAAGCATCATTGATGTCCAATCTCAATGATACATCAACCAGGAACATTTTGAGATTATGCTTTGATGGATAGGGATCTCATAACTGTAACCTATTACAGTTCCGTTGCAAAGCATATTAATCTTATAGACGTCATCCAATTAGACTTATAACTCATTATAATTGATGTCTTATTGATGAAGGAAAACCTCAAATCATTCAACATGAATGATATTGTTGCATGATTGAAATCAGCCCTTAACCAATCCTATTTGGCTGCAGGGCTTATCCCAACACTTGGAGGTAAGATTTAACATTTTTACCGATTATTTTCAATTTTGTTGGTTAATAACTCTGAAATTCGATTTTCTCCAAATTTGGTAATTTTCCCTCTTTGGTTTGGATTGGAGAATTTAGAGCTAAGACTTGTGCAATCCAGCTTCTAAGGTATGGGTTTAGCTCATTAATGAATTTAATCAGTTAATAACTTCGAAATATGATTTTCTCCAGATTTGGTAATTTTCCCTTTTTGGTTTGGATTGGAGAATTTGGAGCTAAGACTTATTCAATCCAGCTTCTAAGGTATGGGTTTAGCTTGCTAATGAAGAAATTCATCTAAAATAGTTGGATTGCTAAGATTTGGTTAATTGTGGAAAAATTGGCATTTTTTTCAAAAATCAGGATTTAACTAATAATTGGATGTTTGATGTGTTCTAAGGGGGAAATGAAGTAATTGGATGTGTTGGTGAGCTAAAGGATGGTTGGAGGCTCAAGTTAAGCTAGGTGGTGGGATTACCTCAAATTTTTCACTGTAAGTGGATTTAAATAGAATTCATGTAATGTATGACGCATGATAGATGCGCTGCCATGATATTAGAATAAAATATGTATGCCTAGAAGAATGAACCTAGGCTTGAGAACAATATGTGTATATGTATATATGCGAAGCGTGCATGACTGTGTGCTATGATATAGGCCACAAGGATGGCCTATGCTGTGTGTGTCTAGACTAGGATGTTTAGATGCTATAATGAACCCTTAGAAGTAAATTACCCTAGGTGAATGATAAGTTGAGATGATTTGATTAAATGATGCCTTGGAGATTTAGAGACACTTAGAACTTAACCGAGCTTAAAGACAATTGAAGCTAGATAAATGTGAAGTGAGGGTCGATGAGGAAAATGTGAATGATAAAGGCATGATGGCCTTATTTGTGGATTCGTGTTTTCGTCTGAGGAATGAATTCTAGACGTTGATCTGATTTGTGGTGGAGTGGAGTTTCACCCTTCTATGACTATGTGTGTGCCTACAGGGATGGTGGTAAGTAGGGATAGTGATACTAATCATGCTTGTGATTCTCGCTTGTAGTGCTTTGATGTCATCCATTGAGATTACTCTAGGTGATGCTGATGTCAAGAAATTACTTCGATCAATGATTTGATTCTCCGCTAGCTGCTTCGGTGCTATGCATAAATTGTTTTCTGCCTGTTGTTTTGACATGCACATAACCTATTTCTCCCCCAACGACTTTGCCCTGAGTGTGATTTGATTCTTCACTGGTTGGCCACTAAGTGTGATTTGACTAGTCTTGGGGAGGACCACTCGTTGATTTGATTTGCATATGACGTTAGATAGCCATGAGAGGCTTAGATAAATGTGAAATGAAAATGATGTGATACTTTGGCGACTAGAGTGTGTCAAGGAGAATAATGTGAATAACTTTGATCGGCTTCGAGGGTAAGCCTAAGGATATGTGTGATGATCTTTGGAGACATTGAGGGTGATGATATGCCCTCACATTGAAGATTTAGGGATAATGATATGGCCTACGTTTGGAGATGTTTGTGGGATTATGTGGTTGCACCGAGTGTGCAATATTTATATATGATTTTGTTTATCTACACCATTCACTAAGTATTATAGTATTCACCCATTTGTACACCATGTATAGATAAATAGGCCACAGAGTTACGTGGTAAAGGTCATCCTTCGACAGACCAATTTTGGCATCTTGTAAGTCTCTATTTTGATGTTTTCACTCCGTTGAGTCTGTCACAAGCTTCCACACATGGTTGGCTTCAATGTATGTAGGCATGATGTGCCATTTGAACTTGTGCAAGGGTTGATATGTTGAAACTTTATGAATATTTGTATGAAGTATATGGTAGGGATAATGTTTTATGTTGGAACTTACATTTTATTTATGAATATTTGGTTATGAAATCCCTTGGCTATGTGTTATGTAATTGTGAACTTTGAGACTTGCTTAGGTCTAGTGGGCTTACTTGCTGGGTTGGTATTAGAGCACCAAGGTTAGAGAGCCTGAAGTGAAATTGTTTCTGTTAGTGGAGTGTCAGGAATTAGTATAGAGTCTTGTTTATGGTTGGTGACTGCAGCATTAATTATGCAAATAAGGTTGTATGAACTCCCAAAGAAAAATTTAGTAAGCCTTCTTTTTGGATTTTGGAATTATGATTATGAACATGGTGTTGCTTCTTCTTAGTATAGGATGCTACCTAAGACGAGAGCTACCTCAAGGGTTACGAGAGAGCAAGATGCCTTGGATGAGCCTATGGAACCACCACGAGTGTCCACGTCAAAGAGTCATGGTAAGAGTAGAGTAATGGGACGTACTCGAATTGCAGAACCAAGTTATATGTACACTGGTGAGCAGAATGTGGGAATCGGGGATGACTACCCTACAGAAGGAGGTGTCACCCTAAAGGATTTGGCAACAGGGTTGCAAAGTTGGGCTCACGAATTTGTGAAGTTCCGTAATAGAAATAAGGCACCATTCGAGGAGTGGGTTGTTTCTAGTTTGCAAAATCCGGACTACGTACCTTAGTGCGAACACTAGAGAAGGGTTATTGAGGTCACTTTGGTAGATTTTATGAAACTAAAGCCCCTATCATTTACTGGTTCATATGCGAAGGAAAATCCACAAAGGTTTTTGGAAGACATGGATTGTATTTGTTCAGCTTTGGGATGCTTCACACATCAGTTAGTGGAATTGGTGTGTTTTTGATTGAAAGATGTAGCCAGAATATGGTTATTACACTTAAGAGAAGTAGACCATCAGGGTCATCTCTAATAACATGGGAGGAATTTGTCAAAGCTTTTCTAGACTGTTTCTTTTTTGGAGCATGAAAGCTGCAAAGGTACAAGAATTTGAGACTTTGAAACATGCCCTATACATGATGGTAACGGAGTATGATGTCTGCTTCACCCAACTTTCAAGATATGCTCCTGATTTTGTCATAATTGAATAGAAAAAGATCAAGAGGTTTATTCGAGGACTAATTGTGCCATTTTTTAGGGTTTTGGCCACTCAAAGGTTTACCTCATATGGGACAGTGGTGGACGCAGCTAGAATGATTAAAACTAGGAGGATGGAGTCCAAAATGGAAAGAGGTAGGGGTCGAAAAGCTCGGACACAAAGACATTAGGGCAAAAAAGATTCTAGCGTGATTAGAAGTCTCACATTCATACTCTATCAAAGTCGTGAGGGGATTACTCCTACGCACAAGCTACCAAGAAATAGTGATTTGTTTAGCCCACCATTTAGATGAAAGTAGTCTAGTAGAGCATTTAATCTGGGCTCAAGACAGAGGGGTGTTTCATATAATTATTGTGGTAGGGCAAATGGTGGACCATGCCACATGGCAGTGGGATTATGTTTTGGATGTGGTCAGTTCGAGTATTTAATGAGAGATTGCCTAATACAGAGCCAAATAGTAGAGGGTGAGCATGGTTATGTGAGACAAGTGACGACTACCCTACCTAGAATGGCATATATTGGAAGGAATGCCAGAGGTGACAAAGGTAAGGGTTTAGCCTCATCATCTCGTGGTAGATCAAAACAACCAGGTAATGAAAGAGGAGGTAAAACACATGTATTTACTTTGACACCATAAGATGCTTAGACTTCTAATGTAGTGGTCATAAGTACACTTCTTATATGTGGTACCGAAGCATTAGTTCTGTTTGATCTCGGATCAACATATTCCTTTGTGTCCCTAAACTTTGTGCTGAAATTAAATCGATTTTGTAGTAACATGGAGGAACTCCTGATTTTGACTACTTCGTTAAAAGAGATATTTGTGGCAGAGTATGTGTACGAATCATGTGTGATCCGCATAAGGGATAAGGATACGTTAGTAGACTTGGTGCTGTTGTTAACTTTGGACTTTGATGTGATTTTGGGCATGGACTGGTTAGCCCTCTGTTTTGCCAAGATAGACTACTATCGCAAATTGGTGAAGTTTAAAGTTCCCAAGGGAATCCTCATTTGTGATATAAGAGCATGGTAGTCCATTGCCTGTGGAAGTTGTATAAGATTTGGCTGCCAGACCAATGCCAAGGAAAGAAGGACAAGGGTGTCTGGTGATGACAAGAGATATTTCAATGAAAAAAAAGAGTGTGGATTTTGTACTGGTAGTGGGTGAGTATCCGGATGTATTTCTAAAAAAATTGGCTGGATTACCTCTTGAAAGGGAGATTGAATTTTGGATTGATTTGATTTCGGGTATGTAGCCAATTTCCATACCCTTTATCGAATGGCACCAATTGAGTTAAAAGAGCTTAAAGGGCAACTTGAGGACTTATTAAATAAGGGTTTTATTCGTCCAAGTGTGTCACCTTAGGGAGCTCTAATGCTATTTGTGAAAAAAAAAGATTGTAGTCTTCGATTATGCATTGACTACCAAAAATTGAATAAGGTCACTGTAAAAAACAAACATCCACTCTCAAGGATTGATGACTTGTTTGATTAGTTGCAAGGTGCTATGTGTTTCTCAAAGATTGACTTACACTTGGGGTATCACCAATTGAGAATAAGAGAATGTGATGTACCCAAGACCGCTTTTCGCACACGTTATGGATATTATGAATTTTTAGTAATGTCATTTAGACTCATTAATGTACTTGTAGCATTTATGGATATGATGAACAGGGTCTTTCGGGAGTATTTGAATAAATTTGTGCTTGTATTCATAAACAACATATTGGTGTATTCTAAAAGTTTAGAGGAACATGCACAACATTTAAGAATTGTGCTATAGACCCTAAGAGAGCATAAATTGTATGCTAAGTTTTCAAAATGTGAGTTTTGGCTAAGCAAAGTCATTTTTTTAGGACACGTCATATTTGAGTAAGGGGTGGAAATAGATCCTAACAAGGTGGAAGCTATGGAGAATTGGCCAAGATCAACGTCTGTAACAGAAGTTAGAAGTTTTCTAGGCTTAGCCAAATATTACAGACGATTTATGTAAGATTTTTCTAAGATTGCATCTCTTTTGACAAGACTGACTCAGAAAGGAGTTAAGTTTGATTGGTATGATGCATGCGAGGCTAGTTTTCAGAGGCTTAAAGCTTGTTTTACTTCTACACTTGTGTTAAGCATGCCTTATGGATCCGAAGGTTACACCGTGTATTGCGATGCATCACAGGTTGGATTACTGTATGTATTGATGCAACTCGAGAGAGTTATAGTATACACCTCATGACAATTAAAAAGGCATGATCTAGAGATGGCAACAATCATATTTGCCTTAAAGATTTGGAGACATTATTTGTATGGAGAGACATGCGAAATATACAGGCCATAAGAGCTTGAAGTATATATTTCAGTAGAGGGATTTGAATATAAGGCAGTGTAGGTGGTTAGAGTTATTAAAAGATTATGACTGTACCATACTTTAACATCCTTGCAAAGTTATTGTGGTAGCAGATGCTCTAAGTCGGAAGTCAATGGGGAGTTTAGCACATGTGACTATGGAAAAACGACCTTTGGTGTAGAGTTTGTATGATTTGGGCAATATGGGAGTGTGTTTAGAGATTGATCACTTGAATGCCTTGTTGGCACACTTTAGAGTTTGACCAATGATATTAGATAGGATTAAGAATACCCAGATCACGAGTTTAAGTGCTGAATATGGACAATTTGAGAAATGAGATTTTGGAAGAGGCGTATATGGCAGCCTATGCTATACACCCTAGAGCCACCAAGATGTATCACGATTTGAAATCTATGTATTGGTGGTCAAGATTAAAGAGAGATGTGGCCGAATATGTCTCTAAGTGTTTGACTTGCTAGCAAGTGAAAGTTGAGCATCAGAGACCATTGGGACTATTGCAACCATTACCAATGCTTGAGTGGAAGTAGTGTCACGACCCGGAACCTCCCTCGGGCCCATGACAACCGTCACGATGTCCCGATTGACACTCATTACCCGGAATGCCAACCGGAACCCTGCAAGGCTTACATATCAGTTTCTTTCCTTTCCTGTGAGCAATCGTTGTTAAATATTCCATTTAAAACAATTACCGGTCGTTTTCGGCTCAAATAAATCGAAAGAAATTTTTTTTAAAGGATTTATAGACAAATATCACTATTCAAAATGTTGATTAAAATATAATATTTTTATATAAAACAATATTTATAGAAACACGTGTAAGAAATCTTTTGTAATGTGTAAGTAAAATAAATTCATACATACAAAAATTTACTATGTTATAATGTACAATAATGGTTACAATGACAAGTGGCCCAAAATACACCCAATGTTGGTGCTAGAAACCTACTGTCTGTGTGGTAGAGATGTCAACTGGAATCCTCGACAAAATAGGGTATCTACAAGCTACCACAGACCTGAAATGTTTGGAAAGGAGGTGGGTGGGATTTTGCAATCCCAATGAGTAAACAAACATTATCATAAATATCTAAAGGCGAGTAAAATGGAGGCATGTTTAAACAATAAATTACGAACCATTTCATAATGTTTTAATTTATTTCTTAAATCATAAAATATTTGTAATTTACCAAAACAGTTGTTAAGGCTTATGTCTTTTATTAAAAACAAGGCTCAAGCCAAAACTAATCCTTGGGGATACCTTAGTCGAGGCATCTAACCGAGTCCGCCAAGATTGTTATAACATTTACATGTGAAACACATTTTTATTTTTAAACCAAGCCGTTCCTTGGAGTTGGCCGAGTTACACATTCACGTGGGGGTTCGACGTGAAGTGAGCTCTAATACTACCCCAGGAGTTACCCTCCTCGCCTCTACAACCGGAGTAACTATATAACCGGGTTTACCGTGCCCCTCTAATAGGCAGTCCACGAAAACCCGTCACTGCAGTGACTAACCCACCAATTTTAATAAAATTTCGACAGTATAACGTAGCTTTTATTTATTTATCCAGCCTGCATAGTAAAAACAACTTACATAAATTTCCCAATACACTTACAAAATATAGCCACATATACTTATATCTCATAAGCCATTCATAGGAAAATATATAATTTTCAAGACAGTTAACAGCCTCCAATTACTCAATTTCATAATCAACACAATATATATATTTTTTGTCACATTTATTTCTAAAACATCAAAAATCCTGTTTTAATCTCATTTCGTTTCATAAAATACATAAAGAGCATTTTTAAAATAACTCTAGATAATTCACAATAATAATAGGTTTACTCACTGTTTGTACAAACTAATTGCTTTTTTAGGTGCCCCGATAACTACTCGTCGGGTACGATTTTCTTGCCTTTACCGGAAGGCTCTTCTCCTAGACACATTGCAAAAATTTACTCAATTCATCACATTAATGCTAAATCACTATATATTTGACTTAAATCCTATACTAATGCATGGTATGAAATGAAATAGCCAAAAATGGCTTAAATGCGGTATTAACCTATTTTTGGCACTTTACTCGATAAATTGCTAACGTGCTCCATTTTAGCTCTAAATTGTCCCATTCTCTCTCCAACATTTCTAACCATTAATTATCAGCCAATATTCCTCTAAAATCACCAAAATCAGCTCACTCTCTTCTTTGGAAAATTCGGCCAAAAATGGGACATGAACTCGGTTAATTTTCCACTTTGTTTTTCTATCACATTTAACCATTTTTCATCATTTTCTCTTCATTTCTCTTAGAATAAAAATCAGATTATCATCATTGTACCTCATTGCAGATTTGGCCAAGGGTGGCTATTGTGAAAATTTAATGCTTTCTTGCCCAATTTAATTTCTAAACTCATTTAACTAACTAAAACTACCAATTTAACTAAAAATCAAAACCTAAAAATTTCAAAATCTCTCCCCTAGAATTTCATCCGGCCCTTGATGTCATTTTTAGATCTCTCTCCTCAAGCATGCTAAATGGAAACAAAGGCATAAGAAAGGTAGAAATCAAGCTAAAGTCGAAAAAGCTTACCGTTAGACACGTAAACGGACGAAAAACACGAATTCCCCTTTGAATTTTCTTGTTTCTCTTTGGTTTTTCTTTTTTTCTTCCTTTCCTCTCTATTTTCTCTCTTGTTCTCTTTTATGGCCTGCCAGCACTTAAAATGGGGTTTAAATGGGCTGACTTTTCATTAAAATAATATTATATCATTAAAAAAATGCCACGTGTCACTTTCCCACTGGCCCATTTTTAAAATTTCATCCATTTGTTTCCAAATTTTCACCATACACTTGTCCCACATATCCATAGCTTAGATAAAATTCTCAGACTTATCCAAAGTCTTGGTGGAGTAATTTTTAAAATTTACACTTTTACCCCCGTAAAAGTGAAAAATTACATTTTTTTCCAAAAAATTGAAAAATTGCCCATAGACATATTTTTCATCCCTTATACTCATACCATTATCCAATTTGTCAAATTTGATCTAAATTCTCTCAAAATCTCAAATTTTGTCCGTGGGTGGCAAAATTACGATTTTGCCCCTGATCATCAAAATTTTCAATTTTTCCCCAAATGAACCCTCGAACTCCGAACAATCATTTTTAGTCATTCCTTGACTATAAAATGTTAAATTTCATCCTACAATTCCTATTTGAATAAGTTCCAGGTTAAATCAATTCAAGTGTACTGTTAGGTACAATATCGGGTTTCGTATATTCTTAGGGACTTTCCTAGCATAATAACATGCTACTCAGTGCATGTATGTCATGATATGTGTTTATAGGGTCGGGTTTTACAAGTGGGAACATGTAGCCATGGACTCATGACAGGTTTACCATGAGCTAAAAGTGGTTATGATGCCATTTGGGTGATAATTGATCAGCTAACTAAGTCATCTCACTTTTTACTAGTCAAGACTAAGTATAGAGCAGCTTGGTATGCCCAAATTTACGTTAATGACATTGTAAAACTACATGGTGTCCTAGTAACGATAGTGTCTGACAGAGGACTATAATTTACGAGTTAATTTTGGAGGAGATTGCAAGTGGCCTTAGGCACAAGATTGGATTCTAGTTCTATTTTATAGAATTATTTTAGACCAATTTCGTTATTAAATATTAGCTAAGTCCTCAATTTTCAATTATAATTTATTTATTTTTAGTTGTTTTTATAATTAGTTTATTTTCAAGTGAGTTATTTTAATTTTATGTTATTCTTTTTAATTTAGTTATTCTTTTTAATTTAGGTATTATTTATTAGTTTTTATATTTTTTTAGGAATAAAAGAATTGGGCTTAATTTGGAATGTGAGATGTTGAAAGACCCGAAAGTCTGCTTGCATATGCTTTAGTGTTTTTGGCATAACTCGAGTTACAAAACTCCCAATAATACGATTCTTAGACCATTGGAAATCTAAGAGATAGAGCTACAACTTTCATGAGATCACTTTACCCAGTTCTGCCTCGAAGATAGAGAAAATCGCATCTGAAAATGGTTGGACGTATTGTGCCGGGAATGGAAAATTGTAAAGATTGACAATTGATTTTTTGGGCCTCTCATTACACTTTTAAGCCCAATTAAACCCTAGGTCAGCTTAAGGAACTTTAGGTTAAGCTTATTAGTATAAATAGGATATGTTTAACAACATTAGAGAGACAACCTTTGGAGATTCAATAAGTTAGAAGTTGAGGCTGAAATTTGGAGATCAAGGTGGCAAGTATTGTTTTGTTTTCTTCCTTGGCTTTTATTGTTCTTGTTAGTTTCAATGGTTGAATTTTATACAATGGTATTTTATTTGGCAATTATGAGTAGCTAATTTTCTTTTTCTAGGATTGTAATTGAACTCACATGTAATCTAATTTTTTAATCTCTTTCTTACTTATTTTTAATGAGATTTGAATTGTTTATTCCAATTTGTTCTTAATGCTTTTAATTGCTTGGCCTCCAATTAAATTGATCTAGGAACCTAAACAAACTTGGGAAAGGGAGTTTAGTGTAGAGTAAAATTGGGATAGGATATGATCATATTAATTGATTTGCGTATAGGATAGAGATATACCTATAGGCCATATGTAGCCAAATTAGAGCCTGAACTTAATGAATCTATTTTAATTTCAATTCACATAGGGATATAGTGTTTTGGTTAAAATAAATATTTTTAGAAGATGAGTTAGGAGACCCTTATAAATAATTTAGGACTCTAGGTTAGCAATTCAACCCATTGAAATAAGTTAAGGAAGAGAGGTAAGATTTAGATGAAGTGTGAGGGATATTGTAATCTTAGGCTTGTTTGATTTGATAATTTCTTTAGTTATTATTATTTTTGATTTTTCTTGTTGGTTTAAATTTTAGTTAATTAGTTTAGTTGATCAATTAATTTTGAGTGTTTGGATAAGATTAAATTGTTCTAATTTTAGTACTTAGTAAAATTTTAAATCAATTCTCTGTGGGATCGATACTCTACTTGCTAATATACTATCTATTCGATACGTATACTTGTGTAGTAGGATTTTAACTGACATCCACCCACAGACAGATGGCCTATCCGAGCGCACCATCTAGATGGTTGAAGATATGTTGAGAGCGATTATGCTCAACTTTGGAGTTTTGTGGAACTATTATTTGCTTTTGGCCGAGTTTGCGTATAACAATAGCCATCAAGCAACAATTGGTATGGGTCCTTATGAGGCTTTGTATGGGCAAAGATTTAGATCGCCTATTGGTTGGTTTCAAGTTGGGGAACAAAAGCACTTAGGGTTGGAGATGGTCCATGAACTAGAGCGATGCATTCAGGTGATATGAGGAAGGATGTTAATGGCTCATAGGCACCAAAACTCTTACGTTGATAATAAGCAAAAACCTTTAGAGTTTGAAGTTGGCGACTATGTGTTTTTAAAAATTTTGCCAACCAAAGGGGTTTAGAAATTTGGGAAGAAAGGGAAAATGAGCCCTAAGTACATCAGACCTTTTGAAATATTAAAGCGAGTGGGCACAGTTGCTTATCAGTTGGCATTACCGCCTAATTTGTCTTATGTTCATCCAGTTTTCCATATATCCATGCTTAGGAAATATGTTATTGATCCTTCGCATGTGATATGATATGATGAAGTCTAATTGCAAAATGGACTTAGTTATGAGGAGCAGCTCGAAGTAATATTCGTTCGGCAAATAAAACGGCTTCACTCCAAGGACATTGCTATGGTGAAAGTATTGTGGTGAAGCCATTCGATTGAATAAGTCACATGGGAACTCGAGGAGGAAATGCAAAAGAAATATCTGTTGGATTAGGATTTTAGTGGATTGATGTGATTGTGTAAAGCATGGATTTCAAAAAAATTTTTTTATAAAGAAAGCAAGCAATTTAATTACACAAGCAGAAACACACATCATTCTTATTGCAAGTAACATAATCACATCTTTTAAAAAAAATAAGAATCTATTAAGTAAAAAAAACATACCTTTTATTTTGAGATTCTTATTTTCGGATACCACCACACCAATGAATGATTTCTTGACCAAACAAGTTTACCACTTATTCTTTAAGAATGCTTTCAACTTGAACCTTGAGTGGACAAGGTGTGGAATGCTAGACTATAAGATGGCAACCGATTTTGTCTCTCTTTGCTTCCTAAAAATTAATGGCTATTTTCTTTCATAAAATTCAACCAAGAATGGAAGAAAGGAAGAAAGATAAGGCAAAGTTTGGAGGAGGAGGAGAGAAGTGACGGTTGAAATTTTTCCTTTTTTTTTCTTCCAATCTCTTCTCTTTTTATTAAAACTCTTGCCTCAAAGGCTTAATCAAAATCAAACACCTTTGAATTGATCATGACCATCCATTTAGAGTTATGGAGCATCAAACATGCTCCATAATTATCAAAATTAAAATTATTGAATAAATAATTTAATTCTTTAATTATCTGTCACGACCCGGAACCTCCCTCAGGCCCATGACAATCGTCACGACGTCCGGATTGACACTCATTATTCGAAATGACAACCGAAACCCTGCAAGGCTTACATATCAGTTTCTTTCCTTTCCTGTGAGCAATCATTGTTAAATATCGAGTTTTTAGAGAATATATACTATTTTAGATAAAAAACAATCAAAATAAAATTTTCGCCACACAGGGGTATTTTGGTCATTTTTTTCTCAAAAATTTTGAAACTGGCTAAAACGTAATATACAAGTACAAAACACATAATTCATATTCAAAATGAGTTCAAAAGTCTAAAATCTTCATTTAAAACGAAATTACGGTTATTTGAATATAATAAGAAAATAAAAGAAATATTAAGGAAAATATTCTATTTTCTTATAAAACAATATTTATAGAGTTATACGTGAATAATTTTTATAGCGTAAAAGCTAAATAAATTTATTCATACTGAAATACAGTAAGCCAAAATATTTAATTTAATTTACAATAACAAGAGGGCCCCCGAATAAACAAAAGTAAAGAGGACTGCGAACCTACGGTTGGAAAATGCAGATCCAATAGTAGTCCTCGATGAGATCAGTTATCTACAGTCTATACTGAACCTGAAATGGGTGGAAAGGAGGGTGGTGAGATTATAAAATCCCAATGAGAAAACAGACATTATCATAAATATCTAAAGGCGAGTAAAATGGAGGCAAGTTTAAACAACAAAGTTCAACCCATTTCATAATGTTTCCAATTTATTTCTTAAACCATAAAATATTTACAATTTACCAAAACAATTGTTAAGGCTTATGTCTTTTATTAAAACAAGGCTCAAGCCAAAACTAATCCTCGGGGATACCTTGGTCGAGGCATCTAACCGAGTCTGCCAAGGGTGTTAAAATATTCACACGTGAAACACATTTTTATTTTTAAAACCAGCCGTTCCTTGGCGTTGGCCGAGTTACACATTCACGTGGGGGTTCGACGTGAAGTAAGCTCTAATACTACCCCGGGAGTTACCCTCCTCGCCTCTACAACCGGAGTAACTATATAACTGGGTTTACCGTGCCCCTCTAATAGGCAGTCCACGAAAACCTGTCATTGCAGTGACTAACCCACCAATTTTAATAAAATTTCGACAGTATAACGTGGCTTTTATTTATTTATCCAGCCTGCATAGTAAAAACAACTTACATAAATTTCCCAATGCATTCACAAAATATAACCACGTATACTCATTTCCCATAAGCCATTCTTAGGAAAATATATATTTTTCAAGTAATTTGCAGCCTCCAATTACTCAATTTCATAATCAATACAATATATTTTTATTTGTCACATTTATTCCTAAAACATCAAAAATCTCGTTTTAATCTCGTTCTCATTTCATAAAATACATAAAGGGTATTTAAAAATAAACTCTAGATAATTTACAATAATAATAAGTTTACTCACCGTTTGTACAAACTAAAAGCTTTCTAAGCGCCCCGATCACTACTCGTCGGGTACGACTTCTTTGCCTTTTTCGGAAGGCTCTCCTCCTAGACACATTACAAAAATTTACACAATTCATCACATTGATGCTAAATCACTATATAATTAACTTAAATCCTATACTAATGCATGGTATGAAATGCAATAGCCTAAACCGGCTTAAACGCGGTATTAACCTATTTTTGGCACTTTACCCGATAAATTTCTAACGCGCTCCATTTTAGCTTTAAATCATCCCATTCTCTCTCCAACATTTCTAACCATTAAATATCAGCCAATAACCTTCTAAAAACAACAAAATCATCTCACTCCCTTCCTTGGAAAATTCAGCCAAAAATGGGACATTAACTCGGTTAATTTTCTATTTTGTTTTTCTATCACGTTTAATCGTTTTTCATCATTTTCTCTTCATTTTCCGTAGAATAAAATCAATTCATCATCATTGTACAGCATTGAGCATCCAGCCAAGAGTGGGTATTGTGAAAATTTAATGATTTCTTGCCCAACTTAATTTCTAAACACATTTAACTAACTAAAACTATCAATTTAACTAAAAATCAAAACCTAAAAATTTCAATTTCTCTCCCCTAGAATTTCGTCCAGGCCTTGATATCACTTTTTGATCTCTCTCCTCAAGCATGCTAAATGGAAATAAAGGCATAGGAAAGGTAGAAATCAAGCTAAAATCGAAAAATCTTACCGTTAGACGCGTAAACGGTCGAAAACCGCGAATTAGCCTTTGAATTTTCTTGTTTCTCTTTGGTTTTTCTTTTTTTCTTCATTTCCTCTCTATTTCCTCTCTTGTTCTTCCTTATGGCCAGCCAGCACTCAAAATTTGGGTTTAAATGGGCTGACTTTTCATTAAAATAATATTATTTTATTAAAAAAATGCCACGTGTCACTTTCCCATTGGCCCATTTTTAAAATTTCATCATTTTGTTTCCAAATTTTCACCATTTACTTGTCCCACATATCCATAGCTTAGATAAAATTCTCAGACTTATCTAAAGTCTCGGTGGAGTAATTTTTGAAATTTACATTTTTGCCCCCGTAAAAGTGAAAAATTACATTTTTGCCCAAAAAACTGAAAAATTGCCCATAGACATATTTTTCATCCCTTATACTCATACCATTCTCCAATTTGTCAAATTTGATCTAAATTCTCACAAAATCTCAAATTTTGTCCGTGGGTGGTAAAATTACGATTTTGCCCCTACACTTCAAAAATCACCAGAATTAAACTTTTTCACTTCCTATCATTAAATTATACTCCAAATAGTTAATCTTGGTAAAAAAATTTCACTCCATGATCAAATTATTATCTTAGGTGGCAAAATGACGATTTTGCCCTTGAATATCAAAATTTCCAATTTTACCCCAAATGATCTCTCGAACTCCGAACAATAATTTTTAGTCATTCCTGGACTATAAAATATTAAATTTCATCCTACAATTCCTATTTGAACTAGTTCGAGGTTAAATCAACTCAAGTGTACTGTTAGGTATGATATCGGGTTTCGTCTTTTCTTATGTGCTTTCCTAGCATAATATGTCACGACCCGGAACTCCCATCGGGCCCGTGACAACCGCCGCGACGTCCCGATAAGCACTCATTATCCCGAATGCCGATCGAAACCCCGCAAGGCTTAGCATCAACTTTCGTATCTCCCCGGTGAGCGACAGTTATTAAATCTCGCATTTCAAGAAATCATAAGTTGTTTCCAACTCAAAACAATAAAAATATTATTTTCTAACTCACTGGGGCATTTTCGTCATTTTTTTTTGAAATTTCGAAATCCGAAAAAATGTAATATGTAAGTGGAAACACATATTTCATGATTTAAATTAAATTTTGAAGTCTAAAACATTCGTTAAAGTAAAATTATAGCTATTTGAATATAATAAAAATATTAAATAAAATATTCTATTTTCTTAAAACACAATATTTTCAAAGTCTTCCTAAAATAACTTTTGTAGCGTAAGAGTAAAATAAATTTATTCATATAGTAATAAAGATAATTAAAGTATAAAATTTCGTTTACAGTGACACGTGGGCCCCCAACTAACCAAGAAGGTGTAGAGCTACGAACCCTTACTTCCTATGATGCAACTCTGAGATTAATTCTCGTCTTAATCAACTATCAACAAACTGTCCTGAGCCTGAAAAATGGATAGGAAGAGGGGTGAGATTAAATAATCCCAGTGAGTAAACAATTACCATCAAAAGCATCTAAAGCCGAGTAGATGGAGACAATATAAAAACGTTATATCTCAATAATGTTCATAACACAAAATTCGTTTCAATCTATACCAAATAATTTCTTTTCATCAAAATTTCCCCGACTTATGAATTTTTTTAAACTTGGCCCCTGCCAATATCATTCTCGCAGGTACCTTCGTCAAGGTATCCCACTGAGACCGCCAAGGCTGTTCAATGACCCATACCCATAAACATGTTTTCACATCTGACACACAGCCGTTCCTTGACGTTGGCTGAGTCTCACTTTCACGTGGTGGCCCGAACGTGAGGTGCACTCAAATCATACCTCAGGAGATACTTCACCCAACATCTCCCCCCGGAGGTAAGTATATAATTGAGTTACCGTGCCCCTCTCATAGGCAGTCCACAGAAACCCCCACCACTGCAGTGACCGTTTAATATACCACCAGACCCATAAAAATTCCAGTAGCATAATATGGCGAATAAAATGTAATCCAGTCTACCGAGACCAATCCAAAATTGTTCATATATTTCATGCCAACCCCAAAAATTTAGCCATCATGCTACCATAGTGTCATAAGCCCCAATTTCAATAACATATAAAATCAAAAATTTCAACACAGTCTCCATATACTCAATTTTCCCAAAACAATATTTGATTTCAAAACCAGTATAAATCTCATTTTTATTAAAAAACATTTTAATTGGAAAACATAATATTTTATAATTTAAATTCACCATTCAATAAAAGCATCAAACAAGTATAATTACTCTAGATATTTAAGACGATAAATTGTCCACTCACAGTTCTAGGAGTCGATGTACTCCTAATCCCAGTCTTCAAGCACAATTTTGGTACTTTTACCAGTGTAATTTGCTCACCACCTATCCACAATGTACAATACATAATTCACCACATCAATGCTTGACCATTATAAAATCAATTCAGGCTCGGTATATATGCATGATATGACATGCAACTTATCCGACTACCGCTTAAATGCGGTGCTGACTTAATTCGGCCTATTACCCGATTAAATTACTAACGCGTCCAATTTAATCTCAAATTAATTTTTTTCAGTTTCTATACCTCAATCGCACCCAAATTGACTTAATGTCCCTCGGTGTGGTGCAAATTATCAGTCCTGATAGCAAATTACGAAAATACCCTTAATGGGTAAAAATTCATATTTTTGCTCCAAAAATTTGCATTATTTTTCTAGACTCATAATTCATCATTATTCATCATAATTCCTCAAATAAACATCAAGATCATCAGCCAATATTCCCCTAGAAAATTCAGCCAATAATGGTAATGGAGGAAAATAAATTCTTTTCTTGTTGTTTTGTTCCTAAATATGCTAAACTAACTTAAAACACTAACATAACTTAAAATCAAATTAATCTAACAAGTTTCTCTCTCCTAACCCATTTTTCCAGAATTGAATTCATCCTCAAATCACATGATTCAACCATGGAAAATGATGGGAAATGCATGGGAAAGGTAAAGCACAAGTCAAAATCAAGAAATTTTACCTTTGGTCACTTGTTTCCTTGAATTTTCACCAATTTTTCCTTGAATTTCTCCCCCTAGGTTTTTGTTTTTCTTTTCCCCTTTGTTTTCTTGCTATGGCCGGCCATAATGAAGAGAAATGGTGGTGTGGGCTGATTTTTATAGTTAAATAATATAATAATCTAAACTTGCCACATGTCACTACATTATTGGTCTAGTTTTTAAATTCTTATCTTTCAAGCTTTAAATCTCCACCACACATTATTCCTTAAAATATCCATAACTTAGATAAAATTCTCAAACTTATCCAAAGTCTTGGTGAAGTAATTTTTTGATATTTACACTTTTGCCCCCGTAAAAATCAAAAATTACATTTTTACCCCAAAAACTGAAAAATTGCCCATAGACATATTTTTTATCCCTTGTACTCATATCATTCCCCAATTTGTCAAATGTGATCTAAATTCTCTCAAAATCTCAAATTTTGTCCGCAGATGGAAAAATTACAATTTTACCCCTATATAGTGAAAATTTCAATTTGACTCCGAATTGATCCTCGAACTCCTAATTACCATTTTGAGTCATCCCTGAACTGTGAAACTCTTAATTTCACCTTAAAATTCCTATTTGAACTAGTTCGAGGCTTAATCGACTTAATGATACCATTAGGGGCAATATCGTCTTTTAACGATTTCTCGAACTTCCTAAATATACAAACATTCTATCGAGCATGTGAATGATATTATAATTATTTTACAAAGCAGGGTTTGACATAATAACATGCTACTCAGTGCATGTATGTCATGACATGTATTTATAGGGTCGGGTTTTACATTATCATTTAGAGTTCTTGATAAAATAAAACTCCTTATTGAATAATAACTCTTATTTTATTATTATCCATCTTTATTTAAAAAGAATTAATAATAAATAAAATAGTAATAGTCAAACATGGGGTCTCCTTTTATTAACATGGTTATCTAGATTTATTTTGCAAGAATCCTCCTAGCATTATCTTAATTTAAGACAACTCTTGTCTTTAATTAAGACAAAAATATTTTTTCTTGTCTAAATTGAGACAAATATGTTTTCTTGTCTAGATTAAGACAAAAAATATTTTTCATATCTTAAATTAAGACAAACATATTTTCTTGTCTAAATTAAGACCAAACATGTTTTCTTATCAAATTAAGACGAACATGTTAAAGCTGCCATTTTTGTACACAATTTAATTAATCAAATAAAACATGCATTCTAACTTAAACAAGTTGAATTCTATGAAGCTAAGTGGTGAATCTATTTGGACATAGGTATTCCAAGCTCCAATAAACTTAGAATTATTCTTAATCTCATTAAAAAAATAATTCAAGCTTATTAACCATGAAATTACTCCACTAAAGATTCATAGTTGTATTCTTAGATTAACTATAATTACAAGAAATAATTCAATACTTGATATTAATTATTAGTTGTCCAATTGAAAACCTTATATTGTGAACCCTCATAACCATCCAATGACAAAAGGTGAAATTACTGTTTTACCTTTTATGTCAATTTTGTCCCTAGTCTCAAATTTCATCCAGTTAGTGATTCAGTACTCTAAATCTAATCTTTTGAGTATCTATATGTGATGAGTAGCTAATTCATCAGTCCACTGGGCCTAGATTAATCACCAATTTTCCTGAAATCATTAGAAGTGATGTTAATGGTATGAACTCCATTCTTTGGATATATGTTCCCAGATGTTCATCTTGATTATAATCCCAAAATACGGAGACTAGATCGATGCTTTATGATGATCATGCTCATGGTACATCAAAGATTATAAGGAGATTAAATACGAGTCCACTATCCATTAGGAGTTCAGCTCTACTATAAGTAAATGCATAAGTGTGAGATCAAGATTTAAGTAACGGTTAAACTTAAATTTGATTCTCACATGATTCCAGTTCATGTTATAGTGTCATTACTCGAAGTCAACCATTTTGATTATTTGAGCTTATCATTCCCTTGAAATGAATCACATTCGTTTCGTTGGAAGTAATCTGAACACTACAGCCTTACCACAATAAAGAGACCAACTTTATTATATGGTTGTGAATAGTTTTTAGATTCAATTAAAATACATGTCTCTTAAGTATGACTCTTCATACAAATATATTTTAATATCTCAATAGAATCATGGTACCTTAGTAACTAGATAATGAATGCTGACTTAAAACAACTCTTAGTCTTATTATCAAAATGTACTTTCATTACAAATAAATTTAATGACATTAAGCATGAGAATATACTTGCTTTCCAAGGCACCATATTCTCAAAATTCCTAACAATATCCCCACTTATATAAGGATTAAAATTGTAACTTGTGGAGTATGATTTGAAATTTGGGGAAGAATTTCTTATAAGGAGGGGACAATGTAACACCCTCAATTTTCGATGCAAAGTAAGTTAATGGATGATATGTTACGTATGCCAAGTGTTTGAGGATATATATGTAGATAAATGAAATCTTAGGCAAATTTTGAGGAAAGATGTGATAAATCCCATAGTTTGAAATTTTGATCTAAGTTTGATGTTATGTTTGTGGATTTATTTGTATGGAATTAAGTTAAATGAATGATTGGCAGTGTGATATTAACAAGGAATGATTTTGGGGTGTTAAAATTAGATTTTTGGAAGTTTTGGAAACTTAAAACTGCCTACAGGGAAAAATGTATCGATACATTCCCTTATGTATTGTACATTCTTGACAGGAAAAACAATATGGGGTGCTCTAGAGGAATTCTATCGATATATTTAAGGATGTATCTATCACAGCGTAATTTTCGAGCCATAACAGGTGCAAGGGCCCAATGGACTCAGCCCACTAATCCCAAGCAAGCCTATTTATATAATCTTGTACATTAATCCATATGTCTTTAAAATCTAAAATTCGTAATGTTCAAATATAATTCTTTTGAAAACAATTCATAAGACCCCATTATGTATTCATAATGGCATCATCAACCATAATATACATATATAGCTTGACAAATGAGTCTTAGCATTTCACATCAAGCATTCATATACACATAATTAGACCTTGACCGTTAGCGGAGTGACTTTGGGCACTGTTGCTAACATTTAATGTCATGGTAAACCTACCGAGCAATGGATAGGGAGAAGCACCTCGTCCTAGGACCAGTCACTTTTAACTTAGAAAACCTAGAACATGAAGTTTAAAAACGTGAGTATAAACCCAGTGAGTAAACATAAGAAG
Organism: Theobroma cacao; assembly: GCF_053813885.1. NCBI lineage: Eukaryota > Viridiplantae > Streptophyta > Magnoliopsida > Malvales > Malvaceae > Theobroma > Theobroma cacao. The sequence goes on from NC_142643.1 coordinate 9,204,922, forward strand.
GGAACAAGCAACGTTAAGGAAGGTTTAGAGATCATGATGCACTTAAGTTCAAAAACAATGCAATTTAGTTTATTTCTTACTAAAAACCCCTCATTTAAACCCTTGGTTGTTTAATCACTTGATGATGAAGGATCCATGAACAACAAAGAAGTTGAAGAGTGAAAACTTTAGTAGAATTCAAGCAAGTCAAGCCTAATAGATTGATTCTCACTGCAGTGAAAAGGCATTCTCGCTGCAATGAAATTCTGGCCGGATAAAATCTAAGGGTTTTCACTGCCACAAAGAAAATCCACTCATGCCACATTGTACATTAAATCAAGCACATTAACAATAATCAAGTTTTCTCAATATTCAGTGCAATCACATATTATTTTCATAACCTTTTCTATAGCATATAAAAAAACATATTTATAGCATATATATATACAAGCATGTATATAACCACCACCTCACCCAGCTCATGTGCACTCTGCACCGCACATAGCCAGAGTCATCGTGTGCACCCCCACATCGTGCACAAATAATGCCATCATGTGCTCCCCCCACATCGCGCACATGGCATATATCATCATCATCCTGTGCACCCCCACATCGTGCACAACTAATGCCATCATGTGCTCCTCCCACATCGTGCCCATAGGCAATCTCATCATCCACACTCCGTCACCCTATTATCACTGGCATGTGCACTCCCACACCGCACATGCATGGTCATAATTATCAACACACAACATATATATATATATATATATACCAACATAATACAATAGCACATGGATTCGTCATAGTCACATTCCACAAAATAAAAATGTTTCATCAAGGGCTTGTTCCCATGCATATTTTAAAGAAAAGGCCAATAAAACATTTCATGAAATTCATTCGAACACATACGCTTTAATCCCAAAACATTTTTATGCAAGTTCACTCACCTCAATAATGGCAACTTACAAGACTAACGTCCACAAAGTCTTAATCCTGGTAGTCCCGAAAGACCATTAAAACCTATATTTACCAATAAACCATAACAACCTCAATCAAGTCATAAATTAAATCTAATAATTCTAATAAATTTACATTAGGCAATCTACCCTCTAACCTAACATTTAACCTAAATTTCTAGTCTAATTCTCAAACCCATCATATCAACTATTCCAAATGTAAAGATTCTTTACCTTGGTGAGCTTGGAGGCATGAAGATCAACAAAAACCTAATATTTTCAAGAAAAATAACTTGAAGAAATTAGGAAATAAAATCTGAAAATATACTAAATTTAAAAATTTCAAAGTTGGAAATATATACCTTTCAGCCTTAAAAATGAAGATTTGAAGCCAAAAATTCAAGTGTTGTTGAAAGTGAAGTAGAAATAGAAAATAAAGGAAAGAAAAAGAGATTTTTGTTTCTCTCTCCTAGGTTTTAGAAGTGCTGGAAATTGGGGTTAGAAACTGTAGGTTTGATGCCCAAGAAGTTTGGAGAAGAAAGAAGTAAGAAAATAAAAGAAATGAAAGAAAATAAGGAAAATCACATGAAAAATTTGATTTTCATGGAGGTGGAATGAAAATGGCATGGGAAGGATGAGGAAGAAGAAGAAAATATCTGGTGGGAGAGGATAAGGACGGTCATGGCTGAAAAAGAAATGAATCAAAGCTTCCTTGGGAAGCTTTAACCAAGCAGATGGCAAAATTACTATTTGGCCCTTCAAGGGTTTCATTCTTTTTAATTGTATCCTCCACAATCTTTTAATTCTATTTTCTTTTCTTTTTTCTTCTTTAACACTTGTACCAATAAAATATCAAATTTATGCTCTAACGCGGTATCACTGGAATATTTAAATATTTACTTACCGTTGCTAGCTTTATTTAATAAAGACATGCGGGCTCCATTAACGTCATTTTTCTCCAAAATTTTCTCGTTCTTCTTCTCCCCCACTTAGATTGACCATATACTCCTCCTTCATGAAAAATTTTGACACTGAATAAAATATTATTATTTTATTAATAAAATATTATTTTATTCTAAAATTTCCCTCTTGTCTCCTTGGTACCCAAAATATCTTATTATGCCTCAATTCACTTCCGAATCACTTTTGATCTCGAAAATTCTTCCTTGATAAAAATTTTATTATTTTATTATTATTTTCTCACGTGTGAAATATTTTATCTCAAACTATTCCTTTCATCTTTCATTACTTTTAAACATTATAATTAACTTCAATTGGCATCCGATAAGCTTTATTAGCCACCTTATCAAAGTACGGGATATTACAATATCGATAGATTTCGAAATTGATTAACATGTATCAATACATTGTTCCAATGTATCGATACATTTGAAGCAAAGAGCACCCAAGATCATTCTACCTTAAATATATCAATACATTGCGTAAATGTATCGATACATTTACTTGAAATTAGGGCAGATGTATAGATACATTGCCAAATGTATCTATACATCATTAAAGAAAGGTAAAAATAAAAAGGGGTTTTGAGCGATTCCGCTTTATTTCTCTCTCAACTCTTTCTCTCTTTTTCTCTCTCTAAAAAACTCAAAACCCTAACTCCCAAATTGATTTTTAGAGCCATTTGAGGTTATTTAGAGCTTGAGAAACCATATTAGAGGTAAGATTTAATGTTTTTACTGATTATTTTTCAATTTAATCGGTTAATAACTCTAAAATATGATTTTCTACATATTTGGTAATTTTCCTTCTTTGGTTTGGATTGGAGAATTTGGAGCTAAGTCTCATGCAATCTAGCTTCTAAGGTATGGGTTTAGCTCATTAATGAAGAATTTGAGCTTAAATAGTTGGATTGCTAAGATTTGGTTAATTGTGGAAAAGTTGGCATTTTTTTGAAAGCCAAGATTTAACTAATAATTGGATGTTTGATGTGTTCTAAAGGGGAAACGAAGTAATTGGACGCATTGGTGAGCTAGAGGATAGTTGGAGGCTAAAGTTAAGCTTAGTAGTGGGATTACCTCTAATTTTTCACCATGAATGGGTTTAAATAAAATGCATGTAATGTGTGATGCATGATAGATGCGCTGCCATGGTATTAGAATAAAATATATATGCATAGACGAATGAACCTAGGCTAAAGAACAATAGATGTGTATATGTATATATGCGAATCATGTGTGATTGTGTGCTGTGATGTGAGCCATATGGGTGGCCTATGCTTTGTGTGTCTAGACTAAGATGTTTAGAGGCTATGATGAACCTTTAGGAGTAGATTACCCTAGGTGAATGATATGATGAGACGATTTGATTAAATGATGCCATGGAGATTTACAAACACTTAGAACCTAACCGAGCTTAAAGACGATTGAAGCTGGATAAATGTGGATTGAGGTTCGATGAGGAAAATGTGAATGATAAATGCATGATGGCCTTATTTATGGATTTGTGTTTCCGTCCGAGGAATGAATTCCAGATGCTGATTTGATTTGTGGTGGAGTGGAGTTCCGTCCCCTTGTGTCACGACCCGGTACTCCCCTCGAGCCCGTGACAACTGCCGCGGTGTCCCAATTGACACTCATTATCCGAAATGTCAACCGAAACCCCGTAAGACTTTAATATCAGTTTCTCATTTCCCCTGTAAGTAACCGTTGCCAAATATCATGTTCTAAAAGATTTTAAGCTATTTCCAACTTAAATCAATAAAAAAAAATGATTTTTGTCTCACAGGGGCATTTTGGTCATTTTTTCCTAAAAATTTTGAAACCAACTAAAAATGTAGTATGCGAGTATAAAACCCATAATTCATAATCAAAAATAAGTTTAAACGTCTAAAACCTTCATTTAAAATAAAATTATGACTAATTGAATATAATAAAAATATTCAATAAAATATTTTATTTTCTTATAAAACAATATTTATAGAGTTACCGGTAAATAATTTTTGTAGTATAAAAGCTAAATAAATTCATACATACTATAATACAGATAACCAATGTATAAAATTTAATTTACAGTGACACGTGGGCCCATGAACGACCAAAAGTATCAAAAGCGATAAACCTACAATTTTTGAGGATGCAAGTCCAACTGTAGCCCTCAACGAAATGAGCTATCTACCGACTATCCTGAGCTTGAAATGGGTGGAAAGTAGGGTGGTGAGATTATATAATCTCAGTGAGTAAACAAATACCATCTAAAATATCTAAAGCTGAGTAAATGGAGACAGATAAAATATATTACCATAAAAATGATTCTCAGCATTTCGAACTCATTTTAATAAGATAAAATAGATTCATTTCACCAAAATAAACAACGAGGCTTATGATTTCCTGAAATGTTTGGCTCGTGCCAAAATCATTCTCATGCTCAGTTATCAAGGATACCTTGGCTGAGAGCTATCTCAACCGAGTTCGCCAAGGCTATTAAAAAGTTATGTACGCATAAATCATGTTTTTATTTTGAAAACATAGCCGTTCCTTGGCGTTGTGTAAAACCCAACCCTATAAAAACATGTCATGACATACATGCACTAAGTAGCATGTTATTACGCTAAGAAAGTTCCTAAGAATAGACGACACCCAGTATTGTACCTAACGGTACACTTGGGTTGATTTAACCTCGAACTAGTTCAAATAGGAATCGTAGGATGAAATTTAATATTTTACAGTCCAGGAATGACTAAAAATGATTGTTCGGAGTTCGAGGATTCATTTTGGGAAAAAATTAAAAATTTTGATGTTCAGGGGCAAAATCGTCATTTTCCCACCTAAGATAATAATTTGATCATGAAGTGAAATTTTTTACCAAGATTAACTATTTGGAGTATAATTTAATGATCGGAAGTGAAAAATTTCAATTCTGGCAATTTTTGAAACATAAGGGCAAAACGGTAATTTTGTCACCCCGGGGTAAAAACCATAATTTTCACCACCCAAAACTTGTCAAAATTATAGGATTTATTTATTTTTGGTATGAATAACTATGGTATTCTAAGTGGTGAAAAATTGAAGTTTAAAGGACAAAAATTAAAAACGGGCCAATGGGAAAGTGACACATGGCACTTTTTAATGATTTAATATTTTTTTTAAAGGAAAGTCAACCCATTTAAACCCCACATCAGGTGATGGCCGGCCATAAGGAGAGAACAAGAGAGAAAATAGAGAGGAAAGGAAGAAAAGAGAAAAACCAAAGGAAAACTAGAAAATTCAAACGGGAAATCACGTTTTTTGTCCGTTTACGCGTCTAATGGTAAGATTTTTTTGACTTTAGCTTGATTTCTACCTTTCTTATGCCTTTGTTTCCATTTAACATGCTTGAGGAGAGAGATCAAAAAGTGATACCAAGGGCTGGCCGAATTTCAAGGGGGAGGAATTTGAAATTCTTATGTTTTGATTTTTAGTTAAATTGATAGTTTTTGTTAGTTAAATGTGTATAGAAATCAAATTGGACAAGAAAGCATGAAATTTTCACAATACCCACCCTTGGTCGAATCTTCAATGATGTACAATGATGAAGAACTGATTTTTATTCTAAGAGAAATGAAGAGCAAATGATGAAAAATGGTTAAATGTGATAGAAAAACAAAGTGGAAAATTTACCTAGTTAATGTTCCATTTTTGACCGAATTTTTCAAGGAGAAAAGTGAGCTGATTTTGGTGATTTTAGAGGATTATTGGCTGATATTTAATGGTTAGAAATGTTGGAGAGAAAATGGGATAATTTAGAGCTAAAATAGAGCGCGTTAGTAATTTATCGGATAAAGTGCCAAAAATAGGTTAATACCGTGTTTAAGCCGTTTTAGGCTATTGCATTTCATACCATGCATTAGTATAGAATTTAAGTCAATTATATAATGATTTAGTATCAATGTGGTAAATTGTGAAATTTTTGCAATGTGTCTAGGAGGAGAGCCTTCCGGTAAAGGCAAGGAAGTCGTAGCCGACGAACAGTGATCGGGGCACCTAGAAAGCATTTAATTTGTACAAAAGGTGAGTAAACCTATTATTATTATAAATTATCTAGAGTTTATTTTTAAATACTCTTCATGGATTTTATGAAACGAAAATGAGATTAAAATGGGATTTTTGATGTTTTAGAAATAAATGTGATAAATAAATATATTGTCTTGATTTTATGAAATAAGAAACTTTTGATTAAAAAATTGAGTAATTAGAGGCTGCCAATTGTCTTGAAAAATATATTTTCCTATGAATGGCTTATGATATATGAGTATATGTGGCTATATTTTATAATTGCATTGGGAATTTATGTAAGCTGCCTTTTACTATGCTGGCTGGGTAAATAAATAAAAGCCACGTTATACTGTCGAAATTTTATTAAAATTTGTGGGTTTAGTCACTGCATTAATAGGTTTTCGTGGACTGCCTATTAGAGGGGCACGATAAACCCGGTTATATAGTTACTCCGGTTGTGGAGGCGAGGAGGGTAACTCCCGGAGTAGTGTTAGAGCTCACTTCACGTTGAATCCCCACGTGAATGTGTAACTCGGCCAACGCCAAGGAACGACTTGTTTTCAAAACTAACATGTGTTTAACATGTAAATATCTTAACAACCTTGGCGGACTCGGTTAGATGCCTCGGCCAAGGTATCCCTGAGGACTAGTTTTGGCTTGAGCCTTATTTTTAATAAAAGTTATAAGCCTTAACAACTGTTTTGGTAAATTACAAATATTTTATGGTTTAAGAAATAAATTGAAAACCTTATGAAATGGTTTGTAATTTGTTGTTTAAACTTGCCTCCATGTTACTCGCCTTTAGATATTTATGATAATGTCTGTTTACTCATTGAGATTACAAAATCTCACCCACCTCCTTTCCAAATATTTCAGGCCTGTGGTAGCTTGTGGATACCCGATTTTGTCGAGGATTCCAATTGACCCCTCTATCACACAAACAGTAGGTTACTATCACCAACACTTGGTGTATTTATGGGCCACTTGTTATTGTAATTATTATTGTACATTATAACTTTGTAAATTATTGTATGTATAAATTTATTTTACTTATAAGTTACAAAAGATTACTTACACGTGTTTCTATAAATATTATTTTATATAAAAATGTTATATTTTTGTCTTTTGATTTACTCGAGTCGAAAACGACTAAAAATTGTTTAAAACTGGTATGTAAGCCTTACGGGGTTCTGATTGGTATTTCGGGTAATGAGTATCAATCGGGACATCACGACAGTTGTCATGGGCCCGAGGGAGGTTCCGAGTTGTGACATGTTGGTTGAGTTCACCCTCACGTGGTGGTTTGGCGTGAAGTGAACTCTAAAGTTTTAACCTCAGAAGTTATCCAATCGTGCCTCTCATACTGAGGTATGAATATAATAGGGTTACCGTGGCCCTCTAATAGGCTGGTCCACGAAATTCGTCCACTGCAGCAACCAATTTATAACCCACCAATTCAATAAAATTCAACAGCATGACATGTCAATTATTTTATTTTCAACCTCTCAAGGTAAATTAACAGTTCATACATTTTCAACACAAATACCAATTCAGCCATTCATGCAAATATTATCATAAGCCATTCAATTCAAAACGTAATTTACAATACAACAAGTAGTCTCCAATTATTCCATTTTCAAAACCATCTTTCAATTTCAAGACAATTTATAAAATCATTTCATTTAATCACATTTTACTTATAAAACATAAAGATTTACCATTTAAACTCATTTTTCTATCAAATCACAAAAACGAATAAAAACTACTTTAGATAATTAAGACGATAATAAGGTTACTCACAGTATCAGGAGTTTAAATTTTGGAGTACTCCGACTATTGATCATCGGGTGCAATTTCTTTGCCCTTTTTCGGAGGATTCACCATCTAGACATAATGCACAATAAGCCATTTACTACATTTGTGCTAAACCATTGTAAAACCAATTTAGGCTTTATACTAATGCATGAAATGGGATGTGAAATACTCGAGTAACTATTTAAGTACGGTGTTCAATATAAATTCAATTATGTACCTAAATAAAATGGTATTGGCCTAATTCGATCTATCACCAGATTAATTGGCCAATACGTCCAATTTAACTCCAATTAACTCCATTTTTCTTCCAATTCTCCAAACCATCAAACACAAGTCAAATAGCATAAAATTTAGCAAAATCATCCTCACATTTTTTCTTGAGAATTTCAACCATGGTGAGTGCATCAACACTATGATTTTCCTACTTGATTTTCTCACCATAATTCATCATTTCCTAACCAATTCACTTGAAATAAAATCAAATCTACCATCAACACTCTACAAGGAAGATTCGACCAATGATGAACTCATGAGGAATATGTGAATTTCAAGCTTAATTCTTACACTTAACACCATAAACAACTAAAAACATCCATATATCTTAAAAATTATCTAAATCATCATCAAATTCTCTCTCTTAGGGTTTGATCAACACACTATCCTTTATGATATCTTGTATTTCAACCATAGAAAATGCAAAATAATGCATAGGAAAGATAGATCACAAGCTAGAGTTAAGGAATTTCACCTTTGATGGCTTGATTACTTGAAATCCACCAATTTTCTCTTGAATTTTCACTCTAGGGTTTTTGTTCTTCTTTTCTTCCTTTGTTCTTGCTATGGCTGGCCATAAGAATGATTGTGGAAGAGTTCAAATTGGCTTTATAAAGGAAAATATTAAATGGACAAAAATTTACCATGTGTCACCATTCCATTGGTCCATGTGTCATACTTACCCATTAAGCAATCTCTCTCCATCATATAAATTTCCTCAATTATCCATGATAATATTGGCTAAAATCCATGTGCTGGACAAGTGTTGGGTGATGTAAAATTACAATTTTGCCCTTGGGTGGAAAAATGACTATTTTACCCCTATGCTCGAAAATATATCAAAATTAAAATTTTTCACTTCTTAAACTCAAATTATACTCCAAATGATCAATCTTAGTCAAAAATTTCATCCAACACTCACATCTTAACCTCGAGTAGCAAAATGACCATTTTGCCTCTAGGTCATGAAAATTCTAATTTGACTCCAAATCTGTCCTCGAACTCCGAATCACCATTTTAAATCATTATGGGGTTTTAAAATTCTCAATTTCATCTGAAAATCTCTATTTGGACTAGTTCGAGGCTTAATTCAACTTAATTGTACCCTTTGGTACAATACCGTTCTTTAACGATTTCTAAGGTACCTAAGTAAGCAAACATGCATTCTTATGTAGAAATGGCATAATAAACATATTGTAGAGCTGGGCTTGACACCTTGTGACTATGTGTGTGCCTACAGGGATGGTGGTAAGCAGGGACGGTGGCACTAATTCCGCTTGTGATTCTTGCCTATTGTGCTTTGATGCCATCCGTGGAGATTACTCCGGGTGATGTAGATGTCGGGAGATTACTCCAGTTGATGATTTGATTATCCGTCAGCTGCTTTGATGTTGTGCGTGATTTGTTCTCCTCCCATTACTTCAGCATGCATGTGATCTATTCTCTGCCCATTGCTTTGGCAGGCGCGTGATCTGTTTCTTTGCTAGCGGCTTTGCCCTGAGTGTGATTTAATTCTCCTCTAGTTAGCCACCGAGCATGATTTGACTATGTTTGGGGGAGGACCACTAGTTGATTTGATTTGCATATGACGTGAGATAGTCATGAGAGGCTTAGATAAATGTGATATGAATATGATGTGATACTTTGACGACTAGAGTATGCCGAGGAGAATGATGTGAATAACTTTGAACAGCTTCGAGGGGAAGCCTATAGATATGTGTGATGATCTTTGGAGACATTGGGAATGATGTATGACCTCACATTAGAGATTTAGGGATAGTGATATGCCTTACATTTGGAGATGTTTGTGGGATTATGTGGTTTCAACGAGAGTGTAATATTTATATATGATTTTTTTATCTGCACCATTCACTGAGTATTGTAGTAGTCACCCATTTGTACACCGTGTGTAGATAAATAGGCCACAGAGCTGTGTGGTAAAAGTCACCCCATGACAAACCGATTTTGGCATTTGGCAGGTCTTCATTTTGATGTTTTCACTCTGTTGAGTTTGTCACAACTTTCCGCACATGGTTGGCTTTGATGCATGTAGGCACGATGTGCCATTTGTACTTGTGCAAGGGTTGATATGTATGAACCTGATTTGATTGGCTAATTTATGGCATTATGAATATTTGTATGAATTATGTGTTAGGGAAAATGTATTATGTTGGAAATAAGATTTTATTTCGGAATATTTGGTTATGAAATCCCTTAGCTATGTGTTGTATGATTGTGAACTCTGAAGCTTGCTCGGGTTTAGTGGGTTTACGTGTTAGGCTTGTGCACCAGTCACAGACCCCTGGGTTTGGATCATGACAGAAATTAAGCAGTATGTGCAATTACTTAAGTCAAGTCTCAAATGCTTTAAATATTAAGGTCAAGTAAAATTAAAAATAATGTAAGTTTTAAACTTGACCAAGACAATAACCAAGAATATTTTTCTTGAAATTCAAAGAGTTCATCCTAAACAAATTCATAAGCATAGACATGGAGTCAATCTTGAAATAATCATTTAAGTGCAAACATAAAGCATATTTCAGGTGTTGTTCTTAGACTAAGCATTTACACATTTCAATTTTTCAAAAAAAAAAAAGAAGATTTAATCAAGATGAGCACATGAACATTTCATTCTCAAAAGATAATGTTTTCTATGTAATCACATGAGTAATAATAAAATCAATAAATTCAAGCATTGATGAACAATTTCCCATCTTTCAACAAGTTTTGCAAGTTCGAGAACATGTATGTGCACCAACTGATCATAAAAGTGTTCATATTGCATGTTTTCAGGAACCAAGAATCATCTTTGAAAAGAAATTCATAGAAGAATTTAAGTACAATGGACAAGACGTGAAGTAATGTGTCACGACCCGGAACCTCCATCGGGCCCATGACAACTGTCGCGACGTCCCGATTGACACTCATTACCCGAAATGCCAACTGGAACCCCGCAAGGCTTACATATCAGTTTCTTTCCTTTCCTGTGAGCAATCGTTGTTAAACATTCCATTTAAAGCAATTACCGGTCGTTTCCGGCTCAAATAAATCCAAAGAAATTTTTTTTAAAAGGATTTATAGACAAATATCACTATTCAAAATATTGATTAAAATATAGCATTTTTATATAAAACAATATTTATAGAAACACGTGTAAGAAATCTTTTGTAATGTGTAAGTAAAATAAATTCATACATACAAAAATTTACTAAGTTATAATGTACAATAATGGTTACAATGACAAGTGGCCCAAAATACACCCAGTGTTGGTGCTAGAAACCTACTGTCTATGTGGTAGCGATGTCAACTGGAATCCTCGACAAAATAGGGTATCTACAAGCTACCACAAGCCTGAAATGTTTGGAAAGGAGGTGGGTGAGATTTTGCAATCCCAATGAGTAAACAGACATTATCATAAATATCTAAAGGCGAGTAAAATGGAGGCAAGTTTAAACAACAAATCACAAACCATTTCATAATGTTTTCAATTTATTTCTTAAACCATAAAATATTTGTAATTTACCAAAACAATTGTTAAGGCTTATGTCTTTTATTAAAAACAAGGCTCAAGCTAAAACTAATCCTCGGGGATACCATGACAGAGGCATCCAACCGAGTCCGTCAAGGTTGTTATGATATTTACATGTGAAACACATTTTTATTTTTAAAACAAGTCGTTCTTTGACGTTGGTCGAGTTACACATTCACGTGGGGGTTCGACGTGAAGTGAGCTCTAATACTACCCCGAGAGTTACCCGCCTCGCCTCTACAACCGGAGTAACTATGTAACCGGGTTTACCGTGCCCCTCTAATAGGCAGTCCACGGAAACCCGTCACTGTAGTGACTAAACCCACCAATTTTAATAAAATTTCGACAGTATAATGTGGCTTTTATTTATTTACCCAGCATGCATAATAAAAACAGCTTACATAAATTCTCAATGCAATTTATCAAATATAGCCACCTATACTCATATTTCATAAGCCATTCATAGGAAAATATATATTTCAAAATAATTGTTAGCCTCAAATTACTCAATTTCATAATCAACACAATATATTTTTATTTGTCACATTTATTTCTAAAACATCAAAAATCCCGTTTTAATCTCGTTTTCATTTCATAAAATACATAAAGAGCATTTAAAAATAAACTCTAGATAATTTACAATAATAATAAGTTTACTCACCGTTTGTACAAACTAAAAGCTTTCTAGGTGCCTCAATAACTACTCGTCGGGTACGATTTCCTTGCCTTTACCGAAAGGCTCTCCTCCTAAACACATTGCAAAAATTTACTCAATTCATCACGTTAATGCTAAATCACTATATATTTGACTTAAATCCTATACTAATGCATGGTATGAAAGGCAATAGCCAAAATCGGCTTAAACGCGGTATTAACCTATTTTTGGCACTTTACCCGATAAATTACTAACGCGCTTCATTTTAGCTCTAAATTGTCCCATTCTCTCTCCAACATTTCTAACCATTAATTATCAGTCAATATTCCTCTAAAATCACCAAAATCAGCTCACTCTCTTCCTTGGAAAATTCGGCCAAAAATGGGACATTAACTCGGTTAATTTTCCACTTTGTTTTTCTATCACATTTAACCATTTTTCATCATTTTCTCTTCATTTCTCTTAGAATAAAAATCAGATTATCATCATTGTACCTCATTTCAGATTCGGCCAAGGGTGGGTATTGAGAAAATTTTATGCTTTCTTGCCCAATTTAATTTCTAAACACATTTAACTAACTAAAACTATCAATTTAACTAAAAATCAAAACCTAAAAATTTCAAATTCCTCCACCATGAATTTCATCCAGCCCTTGATATCACTTTTTGATCTCTCTCATCAAGCATGCTAAATGAAAACAAAGGCATAAGAAAGGTAGAAATCAAGCTAAAGTCGAAAAATCTTACCGTTAGACGTGTAAACGGGCGAAAAACGTAATTTCCCCTTTGAATTTTCTAGTTTTCCTTTGTTTTCTTTGTTTTCTTCCTTTCCTCTGTATTTCCTCTCTTGTTCTTCCTTATGGCCGGCCATCACTTAAAATGGGGTTTAAATGGGCTGACTTTTCATTAAAATAATATTAAACCATTAAAAAATGCCATGTGTCACTTTCCCATAGGTCCGTTTTTAAAATTTCATCCATTTGTTTCCAAATTTTCACCATACACTTGTCCCACATATCCATAGCTTACATAAAATTCTCAGACTTATCCAAAGTCTTGGTGGAGTAATTTTTAAAATTTACACTTTTACCCCCGTAAAAGTCAAAAATTACATTTTTGCCCCAAAAACTGAAAAATTGCCCATAGACATATTTTTCATCCCTTATACTTATACCATTCTCCAATTTGTCAAATGTGATCTAAATTCTCTAAAAATTTCAAAATTTGTCCACGGGTGGGAAAATTACGATTTTACCCCTGAACATCAAAATTTTCCATTTTACCCCAAATGCACCCTCGAACTCCGAACAATCATTTTTAGTCATTCCTGGACTGCATAATATTAAATTTCATCCTACGATTCCTATTTGAACTAGTTCCAGGTTAAATCAATTCAAGTGTACCGTTAGGTACGATACCGGGTTTTGTCTATTCTGAAGTGCTTTCCTAACTTAATAACATGCTACTCAGTGCATGTATGTCATGACATGTGTTTATAGGGTCGGGTTTTACATAATGAGTCATTTTAGAGCTATAAAACTTATTCATTTTGGCTATTGGACGAAATGTATCGATAGATTTTGATATTTATTGATACATGTTCTTGCATGTATCGATACATTTAGGGATCTATTGATGCATGAGTTGTTGTAGCCTAAGAAACCATATTTTTTTACTTTCAAAAACTCATGAAAGGTCCAGAATTGACTTTTGAGTAAAAACGAGTTGAAATTTTTGGTCAAAAACACTTGAAACATCATTTTGGACATGTATAACCTGATATTCTTCAATAAAAACATGTGAAACCAAAATTTGGATCTTTTTTTTTTAATATTTGCCCATTGTGCTCAAACATTAAGATTTTGGATAGCTCATTTAAAATTTATGCCTCTAATATGCTTAAGTAGGCTCAATTTTCATCATGATGCATGAATATAATGTAAAAATGTATAACATACATGTTAGGAACCGTTTAAGCATAATAAACATCAAATTTAACATTTTCAACATTTTTTAACTTATAGACAAAAATGCCCTTGAGGTCATTCAAGCATTTAATCATGCATTCAATTGCAACAAGAACTAGTTATGATATCATTTTCAACACAAGGCACACTTGTTCAAGTTTTATATCATTGAAATCATTGTAACCTCGAAGATGACAAGCATTGCAAATAAATTAGTTCATTTTGCTTGAAAAATGGCATCAATTTCAAATTTTCATGCTCAGTATCATGCTCAAGAAAACCTTTTCAATTGATTTCATAAATCATAAAAAAAATACCAAAGAAAAAGAAATTCATGCAATTTATATACATATATCAAACCAATTTTGCTCAAGCAAGCTATATTAACAAAATCAAGGAATTAATAAATCAATTTCAATAAAAGGGAACAAAAAGTTTTGCAGGAAAACCATTTGATAAAGATTTAATCTCTCTTTTCAAAATATTGCACATGAAACATACAACGTTTGAGTTAGACATGCTTTGTGTAAAATCATGAGCTCAATGTCATCAATTTTGTTCAATTATGCTTTAAATGATTTATGAAATGTGTAATGAGCATAATGAATCACATTTATGCATGCCAAGGGTCATTTTCAAATATCTAACAATTATGTACAAAAAATGCCCTTATGACCATTTAAACTTTCAAGCAAGCATGCACATCCAATAAGAACAAGTCAATAAGTATTTCCATCATGAAACAACCTTGTTCAATTCATAAATCATGATGAGCTCAAGGATGGAAAACATTTATGATATAAGTTTGTTTTTGCTTAAAAAAATACCAATTTAGGTAGTCACAACTCTCAAGTTCATTATCAACCATCTTGAACTATTTAAGCAAGTTCTAGAATGCAAACCAAGATTGTTCAAATGGTCAACTTATCTTAGGCACAAGGAAAACAAAAGATCGACTTTGCAAACTCAATTTTCCTTGTTTAGACTACTAGAATAGGCAATTGTGCAAATTATTAATCATATTAGCCACTTCACATGCCATCTGTCACGACCCGGTACTCCCCTCGAGCCCGTGACAATCACCGCGGTGTCCCGGTAGACACTCATTGCCCAGAATGTCAACCCGAAACCCCGCAAGGCTTTACTATCAGTTTCTCTGTTCCCTTGTGAGCAACCATTGTCAAATATCGTGTTCTAAAAGATTTTAAGCCGTTTCCAACTAAAAACAAATAAAATATTAATTTTTGTCTCACATGGATATTTTGGTCATTTTTCTCAAAAACTTTGAAACTGGCTAAAATGTAACATACAAGTACAAAAGACATAATTCATATTCAAAATGAGTTTAAAAAGTCTAAAATCTTCATTTAAAACAAAATTACGGTTATTTGAATATAATAAGAAAATAAAAGAAATATTAAGTAAAATATTCTATTTTCTTATAAAATAATATTTATAGAGTTATATGTGAATAATTTTTATAGCGTAAAAGCTAAATAAATTTATACATATTGAAATACAGTAAACCAAAATATTTAATTTAATTTACAATAACAAGAGGGCCCCCGAATAAACAAAAGTAAAGAGGACTGTGAACCTACGGTTTGGAAAATGCAGATCCAATGGTAGTCCTCGATGAGATCAGCTATCTACAACCTATACTGAACCTAAAATGGGTGGAAAGGAGGGTGGTGAGATTATAAAATCCCAATGAGTAAACAAACATCATCATAAATATCTAGAGTTGAGTACATGGAGACAATAAAATAAATCATTGTAAACTGGGTCACAACATAAGAATACATTTCATTTAAAATATGTAAAGAGGCTTATGAATCTCATAAAAACTAGGCTTGTGCCATAAATCCATTCTCGGGGACACCTTGGCCTAGGCATCCTACCGAGACTGCCAAGGCTATTAAAATTCACATTTCACATAAATCATATTTTGTTTTGAAAACATAGCCATTCCTTGGCGTTGGCTGAGTTCCCCCTCACGTG
Organism: Theobroma cacao; assembly: GCF_053813885.1. Lineage (NCBI taxonomy): Eukaryota > Viridiplantae > Streptophyta > Magnoliopsida > Malvales > Malvaceae > Theobroma > Theobroma cacao. The sequence continues at coordinate 9,221,090 of NC_142643.1, forward strand.
GTGGTTTGGTGTGAAGTGAACCCTAAGCTTTACCCCAAGAGATACCCTACGCGCCTCTCCATTCGAGGTAAGAATATAATGGGGTTTACTGTGCCCTTCTAAAAGGCTGGTCCACAGAAACCCCCAACTGTAGTGATTAATTAATATATATAATCCACCATACAATAAAACTCAATAACATGATATGACAATTTTGTAATTCACAGTCTTTCAAGGCAACCAAACAATTCGTATTTCAATACAATTGCCAACTAGCCAATCATGCCCGATTTATCATAAGCCAATCAATTTAAACAATCAAATTGCCACAATTAATAGTCTCCGTGTACTCTATTTTTCAAAATCACTATTAATTTCAAAACAATTTATAATTTAATTTCATTGAAACACATTTATTCATAAAACATGAAAATTTACCTTTTAAAATTTCTTTTTCCATAAAATTCATGATATCATCTAAAAACCACCCTCAATAATTAAAATGACAGTAAGTTTACTCACAATGTCTAGAATGCAGACTTTCGACACACTCTGTCTACTGCTCCTCGGATGCAATTTTCTTGCCTTTATCGGAGGACTCACCACCTTGACACAGTACAAAATCGAGAAATTCACTACATTGGTACTAAATTGAAATTAAACTAATTTAGACTATTAATGCATAATATGGAATGCAAAAATGCACTGGTAACTATCTAAACTCGGTATACCTAATTCGTCTTATCACCCGATTAAATTACTAACGCGTCCAATTTAATCCCAAATTATTTTTTTTCAGTTTCTATACCTCAAATCATACTCCAATAAGTCAAATTATACTCCAATAAGTCAAATGGGGTCAAAAAAATCTTTTTTAAAATTCTCATTTTGTCCCTAGGTGGCAAATGACCATTTTACCCATAAATAGTGAAAATTTTGGTTTGACTCCAAATTGATCCTCAAACTCCGAATTACCATTTTAAGTCATCCATGGACTGTGAAACTCTTAATCTCACCTTAAAATTCCTGTTTGATCTTGTTCGAGGATTAAATCAACTTTGTTGTACCTCTAGGTACAATACCGACTTTTGTAAATTTTTCGGGACTCTCCTAGCATGCAATCATGCTATCATCACATGTATGTCATGAATAGTATTTTATAAGGTCGGGCTTTACAGCACTACCCCCCTTAAAATAAAATTTTGACATCAAAATTTCACTTACCGGATTCGAAGAAAAGATGTGGATATTGGTTTCTCATCTGGCCCTTGGCTTCCCACGTCATCTCCTCCATTCGAGCATTCTTCCAGAATACTTTCACCATTGGAATGCTCTTGTTCCTTAGCACTCGATCCTTTCGATCTAGAATACGTACAGGCTGCACCTCGAACTTCAAATCCTCATGCAACTCAATGGGAGGTATCTCTAAAATGTGAGAGGAATCGAGAACATACTTTTTCAACATCGAGACGTGGAAGACATTATGAATCCGATCTAACTCTGGGGGTAATTCAAGTCTGTAAGCCACTGGCCTAAACCTTTCAATGATACGAAAGGGTCCAATGTATCTTGGATTGAGCTTTCCCCTATTCGCGAATCGAATCACACCTTTCATCATCCAATAAATACCACAAATTATCACAATAGTATAATCAAATAAGATTTAATACTTGAAATTTTCAAATTATTACCTTTCCAAGGAGAAACCTTAAGAAAAACTTTATCGTTGACTTCAAACTCTAAATCTTTCCTTCGTTTATCCGAATAATTCTTCTGCCTATCTTGAGCTGTCTTTAACCGCTCTCGGATAACCTTAACCTTATCATTTGTCAGATCAATCAATTCCACATTCACCAATTTCTTTTCACCCACTTCATCCCAACAGAGCGGAGTTAGGCACTTCCTTCCATACAAAGCCTCGTATGGTGCCATCCCAATACTAGAATGAAACTGTTATTATATGCGAACTACACCAATGGCAAGTGTCTGTCTTAACTCCCAATAAATTCAATGACACAAGCCCGTAACATATCCTCCAAGGTCTGAATAGTTCTCTCAGATTGACCATCTGTCTACGAATGAAAGGCAGTACTAAATCTCAATTTAGTTCCAAGAGCTTCCTGAAATTTCGGCCAAAATCGAGAAGTAAATCGAGGGTCTCGATCTGACATAATAGAAACTGGAACTTTATGCAATCTCACAACCTCATCTATATAAAGTCTTGCCAGACTCTTAACAGAATACGTGCTATGGGTAGCCAAGAAATGGGCGGACTTAGTCAATCTATCCACAATCACCCAAATAGCATCCTTCCCACTTTGTGTCCGCGACAAACCCAATACAAAGTCCATAGTCATGTGTTCCCACTTCCATTTAGGAATCGGTAAAGGTTGAAGAGTACCTAACGGTTTTTGATGCTCCGCCTTAATCTGTTGGCATGTGAGACATTTCGCTACAAACTCTGTTATGTCTCGTTTCATACTCGGCCACCGATAACTTTCTTTAATAGTCCGATACATCTTGGTGCTTCCGGGATGTAAAGCGTAGGCGAAAGAATGAGCTTCCTCCAAAATAGCTCGTCTCAACTGATCATCCTTAGGGACACAAATTCGGTCTCTAAGCATCAAAGTACCATCATCGCTGAGTCTAAACTCATTAGTTTCTCCATCTTGCAGCTTTTGAACTTCCTGTTTCAACCAATCATCAGATTTCTACAATTCTCTAATCTGATTCAATAATGAAGGTCTCACAACGAAACTAGCAAGTAGGGTTCCATCCTCACCATTATTCAACTGGATCCCTAGAGATTTCATCTCAAGTAATATCGAAAAATAAGAACTCCGAAGTGTTGCTAACGACGATGAGGATTTAAGACTTAAGGCATCCGCTACCACATTTGCTTTTCCCGGATGATAATCAATCACTAAGTCATAATCCTTAATGAACTCCAACCATCGTCTCTGTCTCAAGTTAAGCTCTTTCTAGGTGAGCAAATACTTCAAACTCTTATGATCAGTAAAAATCCGACAACGCTCACCATATAAATAATGTCTCCAAATCTTCAATGCGAAGACTATTGTTACTAACTCCAAGTCATGAGTAGGGTAATTCGTCTCATGCTTTTTCAACTGTCGGGAAGCGTAAGCTATTACTTTCTCATCCTGCATCAATACACATCCTAATCCCAACTTAGATGCATCACTATATACCATAAATTCTTTTCCACTAACAAGAAGTGTTAAAACGGGAGCGAAGGTTAACCAGTTCTTTAGCTCCTGAAATCGATTCTCACAAACATCATCCCACTCATACTTAACTCCTTTACGAGTCAAACGAGTCAGAGGAGCTGCTATCAAAGAAAATCCCTGAACAAATCTCCGGTAACAACTAGCTAGGCCAAGGAAACTACGAATCTTAGTTCCCATTGCAAGATTACCTCAATCTTCTTAGGATCCACATAAATTCCAGCTCCAGACACCACATGTCCCAAGAAAACCACTTCCTTCAACCAAAATTCACATTTAGAGAACTTGGCATAGAGTTGCCTCTAGCGCAAAGTTTGCAACACAATGTGCAAATGGACAGCATGTTCATCATCATTCTTCAAATAAACTAGGATGTCATCTATGAATACTATCACAAACTTATCCAAGTATGGATGGAACACCCTATTCATAAGATCCATAAAAACTGCCGGGGCATTAGTCAAACCAAATGGCATCACTAGAAACTCATAATGCCCATAACGCATCCTGAAGGCAGTCTTGGGTACATCCTACTCCTTAATCCTCAACTGATAGTACCCAGATCTCAAATCAATCTTAGAGAATACCATAGCACCTCGTAATTGATCAAAAAGATCATCTATCCGAGGTAAAGGATATTTATTCTTGATAGTCACTTGGTTCAGCTGACGAAAATAAATACACAATCGAAGAGTGCCATCTTTTTTCTTGACAAATAGGACTGGTGCTCCCCAAGGAGAAATGCTAGGGCGAATGAAACCTTTATCCACCAAATCTTGCAACTGGACTTTTAGTTCCTTCAACTCTTCCGGAGCCATTTTATATGGAGGGATAGAAATAGGTGCAGTACCCGAAAGTAAGTCAATAGGGAACTCAAGCTCTCGATCAAGAGGCAGTCCTGGTAAATCATCAGGAAATACATCAGGAAACTCACTTACTATTGGGACATCCTCTAACTTAGGTTATCCCTTTGAAGTATCAATCACGTATGCCAAATAAGCCGGATACCCTTTTTGCACTAATTTAGAAGCTTTGATGGCCGAGATTACACAGGAGGGTAATACTCGACGTTCCCCTACAAACACAATCTCTGTTCCCTCCGAATTTCGAAGGACAACTTCCTTTCGAAAATAATCCACGTTCGCCCGATGTGCAGTTAACCAGTCCATACCCAATATTAGATCAAAATCCAGGATCTCTAGAGGAATTAAGTCACCCCTAAATTCTTTCTCGCCTACCCTTACCCCACAGTCTCTATAACAACTGTTTCTAATCAACTGTTCTCCTAGAGGAGTATGCACTACAATTTTTCCCTCTAATGGTGACAGGTTTTTATCAGCAATTGATGCAAATGTCGTACTCACATAAGATCTATCTGAGCCAGAATCTATCAAAACATAAGCATCTTTATCAAATAAAGACATAATACCTGTCACTGTTCCAGGTCGGACCCGTGCCTCATCTTCCGTCACAGCGAAAACTCTTGTCGAAGTACGAGTCTGTGGTCTCGAAGGTGGATGCGCCGGGGTATTACTTTCCACACCGGATCGTGTGGCTACTCCCTGTCTCGGTAGTAACCCAGAAGAATCTCTCCTCTGCATATCAGTGCGAGCTGGTGGAGATGATACAACTACAATGGCTCGTCCTAACCGTGGGCAATTACTCCTAATATGACCCGTCTGTCCACATTAGAAACATCTTGTTGGCCCTCTACATAGCCCACTATGATAATTTCCACATTTTTGCATCTATCAGAACCTCCGAAACTCTTCCCAAAACCAGTCATAACAGATCTGCTAAACCTCGAAGGTCTCTGCTGTGATGGTAGAAATGGAGGTCGAGGAGATGTCACGGAAACAGAAGTAGTGCTCCCTGAAGTTGCTGAGTCCTTCTCTTTTTACTGGATGACTAGAAGACATACCAGGATTCCTCTTTTTTGCAAACTCAGTCCGAATCCTCTTATTCTCAGTCATGAGCTTCTTAGCCCGTAAAGCCATCTATACCACCTCCTTATGTGGCTCCCTACCAATCACTGTCATTCGCTCTCTAATCTCATTACGGAGCTCTTCCTTGAAATAGCTGGCCTGATCCTATTCAGATTTCACCAAATCCGGCACATATATCATCAACTCGTTAAAACGAGTCTCATACTCTTCTACAGTTAGATTTCCCTATTTCAAACTCAAAAATTCTCTTTTCTTTTCTTTCTGATGAAAGTAAGTGAAGTATTGACCATCAAATTCCCTAAGAAAATCGGACCATGTCTGAGGAGTAGTGGAACGGGACTTCATCGAATTCCATCAGGTACGAGCCCTCTTCTTTAATAATCTCGTAACCACCATCAGCTTCATGTCATCATCTAATCCCATATCAGAGAGAGTCTTTGAAACTTGATTAATCCAGTCCTTTGCCACAGTGGCATCCAACTCACCTGTGAAAGACACACAACTGAGCTGTCTACCCTCCTTTAGCTTCTTAGAAATGGATACATCCTGTACTGGTGGTGGAACTAAAGGAGTAACTGGAGGCACTATAGGTGGAACTTGACCAGTCTGAGCTTGACCAGCTATTGTGGTAAAGAAAGCTGCCAATGCCTGTGCTGCCTCGGTAGGCATGGCGAGAATACTAGTAGGTGGCTGAGGAGGTGGAGGATGTAGAGGACTCTCGGCCTGCTCAACAGCAGGTGCTGCCCGAATGGTGGATGCAGCTGATTCCTCATCTACTGTATCTGGCTGATGACGTTAGGAACGACTTCTTCCCCTCCCAACCGATCTAGTGAGAGATGGGCGTCTGCGTCGAGGAGGCATTATAATCTATAAAAGAATACGAGCAAGTTTAGGTAACCTTAGGCTCTATACGCAGATGCATGCATTCTATTTAACCTAAACTAACCTAACCTAACTTAATCCGAGGCCACACTAATATTGTAAATTTTTAAAACAACTTTAAAACTAAAAACTTTGATCTTTAAAACCAACGGCTCTAATACCAATAGAATTGTCACGACCCGGTACTCCCCTCGAGCCCGTGACAACCGTCGCGGTGTCCCGGTAGACACTCATTGCTTGGAATGTCAACCTGAAACCCGCAAGGCTTTACTATCAGTTTCTCTGTTCCCTTGTGAGCAACCATTGTCAAATATCGTGTTCTAAAAGATTTTAAGCCGTTTCCAACTAAAAACAAATAAAATATTAATTTTCATCTCACAGGGATATTTTGGTCATTTTTCTCAAAAACTTTGAAACTGGCTAAAATGTAACATATAAGTACAAAAGACATAATTCATATTCAAAATGAGTTTAAAAGTCTAAAATCTTCATTTAAAACGAAATTACGGTTATTTGAATATAATAAGAAAATAAAAGAAATATTAAGTAAAATATTCTATTTTCTTATAAAATAATATTTATAGAGTTATACGTGAATAATTTTTATAGTGTAAAAGCTAAATAAATTTATACATATTGAAATACAGTAAACCAAAATATTTAATTTAATTTACAATAACAAGAGGGCCCCTGAATAAACAAAAGTAAAGAGGACTGTGAACCTACGGTTTAGAAAATGCAGATCCAACGGTAGTCCTCGATGAGATCAGCTATCTACAGCCTATGCTGAACCTGAAATGGGTGGAAAGGAGGGTGGTGAGATTATAAAATCCCAATGAGTAAACAGACATCATCATAAATATCTAGAGTTGAGTACATGGAGACAATAAAATAAATCATCGTAAATTGGGTCACAGCATAAGAATACATTTCATTTAAAATATGGAAAGAGGCTTATGAATCTCATAAAAACTAGGCTTGTGCCATAAATCCATTCTCGGGGACACCTTGGCCTAGGCATCCTACCGAGACCGCCAAGGCTATTAAAATTCACATTTTACATAAATCATGTTTTTGTTTTGAAAACATAGCCATTACTTGGCGTTGGCTGAGTTCCCCCTCACGTGGTGGTTTGGCGTGAAGTGAACCCTAAGCTTTACCCCAGGAGATACCCTACGCGCCTCTCCGTTCGAGGTAAGAATATAATGGGGTTTACTGTGCCCCTCTAAAAGGCTGGTCCACAAAAACCCCCTACTGCAGTGATTAATTAATATATATAATCCACCATATAATAAAACTCAATAACATGATATGACAATTTTGTAATTCACAGTCTTTCAAGGCAACCAAACAATTCGCATTTCAATATAATTGCCAATTAGCCAATCATGCCCGATTTATCATAAGCCAATCAATTTAAACAATCAAATTGCCACAATTAACAGTCTCCGTGTACTCTATTTTTCAAAATCACTATTAATTTCAAAAAATTTATAATTTAATTTCATTGAAACACATTTATTCATAAAACATGAAAATTTACCTTTTTAAATTCCTTTTTCCATAAAATTCATGAAATCATCTAAAAACCACCCTAGATAATTAAAATGACAGTAAGTTTACTCACAATGTCTAGAATGCAGACTTTCGATGCACTCTGTCTACTGGTCCTCGGATGCAATTTCCTTGCCTTTATCGGAGGACTCACCACCTTGACACAGTACAAAATCGAGAAATTCACTACATTGGTACTAAATTGAAATTAAACTAATTTAGACTATTAATGCATAATATGGAATGCAAAAATGCACTGGTAACTATCTAAACTCGGTATTGGCCTAATTCGTCTTATCACCCGATTAAATTACTAACGCGTCCAATTTAATCCCAAATTAATTTTTTTCAGTTTCTATACCTCAAATCATACTCCAATAAGTTAAATTATACTCTAATAAGTCAAATGGGGTCAAAATTTTTTTTTTTAAAGTTTCCATTTTGTCCCTAGGTGGCAAATGACCATTTTACCCCTAGATAGTGAAAATTCTGGTTTAACTCCAAATTGATCCTCAAACTCCAAATTACCATTTTAAGTCATCCATGGACTGTGAAACTCTTAATCTCACCTTAAAATTCCTATTTGATATAGTTCGAGGATTAAATCAACTTTGTTGTACCTCTAGGTACAATACCGACTTTTATAAATTTTTCGGGACTCTCCTAGCATACAATCATGCTATCATCACATGTATGTCATGAATAGTATTTTATAAGGTCGGGCTTTACACCATCAACATCAAACCTTTTATGCTTAAAAATATGCTCAAAAATCATTTTTTCGAAAAAATATGAAATCAATTTCACAAAACATGAGGAAATGATATCAAAACAATTTTTCATAATCAAGCAAAATCAATAAAACTCAAATATATAAGAAAAATAAGAAATTTCCTAAAAAAAAAAGGAATTAATAACTTTTGGCATAAGTATGAGGATATATTCAAGATCAACCATAAGCACATACTCAATATTAAGGCTCATACATCCTTCAAGATTATGCAATTTATAGCATGTATTAAATCAAATCAAATTACATAACCAAAATTTATCAATGAAGCTCAAGGAGAGTAGATCAATAATTATGCACTGAATATTCAAGCAAGAAAAGACAATAAAATTCTCAATAAAGAAAAGCAAATAACTTGAGAAATCAAGCTAAATCAATTCAATCAAAAAAAAAAAAAAAGCAACCAATCAAAGTTCAAATTTGACAAATAAGAGACTTTTGGTAAAGAAATCACCCATATTTTTTGTGTTTCTAGAGAGCTTTCAATCTTCAATAATTTGTTTCTCCTTGCTCTAGCACACCTACAAGAGACATTCTCATTTGATTTTTGGTATCCAAATTTCTTTGAATCCTTGAAAGTTAGTCTCATTACACATAGTTCTTTTTGGAATCCGCACTTGTTTAATCTTATAAGATAAACATTTTCTAATTGGACATAAAATTTATAATAATTGCATTTGGTCATCTTTAAAAATGGGGAATTCATGAGAAATTTTTTCTTTTCATTTGTCAATTCTCCAAGCTTTATTTTTGCATCTAAATTCTCCTTTTCTAAAATGTCAATTTTTTTTAGCCAGCTTTAAAATTAATTTTTAATTTTCTTTTTCCAAATCATCTTTTGCCTTCAATAAAAATTCATTTTCAACATTACGTTTTGTAATCATTCTTCTATTTCAAATTCATTTTCTCAAATTCACAACCTAATTCGTCAAAGGCATTTTACAATTCACCAAAAGAATATGAAAAAGGTTCACAAAGTTATGAGTTTACCTTAAGCTCTTCAAGAGCCAAGAGGCATGATTCGAATTGGATTGAGGATTGAATTTCTCTTGATTGCTTATCTCCAATTGCCTGGCCATATGTTAAGCATTGACCTTCATAAGGCTTTTCTTTGAATTTCTCTTCATTCTTTGCTTCCCCATACAATTCTTCTAATTCCTCCCAAATCTCTTTGGCATTTTCACACTTGGAAACTCTATTGTATTCTCTATCCCCAAGTGCACAAAGGAGAATGTGCATGGCTTTAGCATTGAGTTGTAACATGTTTATGTCATTTGTATCCCACTCTTTTTCTTCCTTGGTTGGATGTATGGACCATCAATAATTGTACTCCAAACATCATAATCATTGGTTTGAACAAAAAACTTCATTATAATCTTCCAATAAGTGTAGTTCTCACCATTAAATAGAGGAGGGTCTATAATTGATTGCCCTCCACCAATAGTTGTTGCAATAGAGTTCATGGCCATGTCTTGGAGCTAACAAAGATCACTCAACGGCTGTTAAAGCTATAAAATTGAGTCCAAGCTCTGATATCAATTGTTAGAAATGTTAGATCAATAATAATGTCAAAATATCTAAGAAGAGGGTGATTGAATCATCAAAAAAAATTTTTCTTAAAATGAAATTTCCAATGAAGGCAAGCTAAAAATAATTTTCACAAACTTATATTTCTATCAAAGTGTGCCAAAAGTAATTTGAAGAGCAAATTAAAGAATAAACTTGTTAAGAACAAATTTTCAAAACTCTTCAAAGTAAAGTAAAATGCACAAAAATAAATAGTGAAGAGTAAAAAGAAAATGCACAAAAAAATTTATAGAGGTTCGACCCTTTCTTAGTGCTTGCGTCCTTTTTCTTAGCAAGCTAAGGAATTTAATCCAGTATTAAATAAATTCAATACAATGCTTTTCAAGGATCAAGCATAACCATTTCTTTTTCAAGGTTCAAGCACAACCTTTAAATACTACCTTTTGGAGGCTAAAGTCTAACTTTTTCTCTTTTACAATTTTGAGTAGCAAGGATACCTCTAGAAGATGGGTTTTGCTAGTAAGTACAATATAGATAGAGTGTGATGAATACAAAGATGCATACAAGGAATATGAGTGGTAGCACAAAGAATTTTAAGCTCAAAAATAGCTTAAAAGCTATGTGGAAGAATGTGTTTTACTTGCTCTAGCTTGGTTTCTCTTTCTTTTTCCTCTTTCTCTTCATAAGATTTGATTCTTGAGTATTTGATGTTTTTCTCCACTTTTCTAACCTTGTAAATGTGTTGGAGAAGTCTTTTTTATAGTTGCAGAAGCTTTGGAGTTGTTGGAAAAAGGTTTAGTGAAGAAAATAGTCTTTTTTCCTTTGATTTTCGTGTGTAACGGCTAGTTCTAGACCAAATATATCATTTTGGAATGTATCGATATATTTTGAAAAGTATCCATATGTCACGACTAGGCACTCCTTTTGAGCCCGTGACATCCGTCGCGATATTTCGATAGACATTCATTACTTGGAATGTCAACCGAAACCTCGCAAGGCTCTCGCATCAGTTTTACATCTCCTCTGTGAGCAATAGTTACTAAATATAATGTTTTAAGGGAATAAAAACTATTTTTAAATCAAAACAAACAAAAAAATAATTTTTGCCACATAGGGGTATTTTGGTCATTTTTACCTAAAAATTTTGAAACACGATAAAAATATGATATACGAGTAATAAGCATCCATTTCATGTCTAAAAATAAGTTTCATTGTCTAATTCATCAATTTAAAGTGAAATTATAGCTATTCAAATTAAATAAAAATATTAAATAAAATATTCTATTTTCTTATAAAACAATATTTATAGAACTCTGCGTGAATAATTTTTATAGCGTAAAAGCAAAATAAATTCATACATACAGTGGCACACGCAGCTAGGTATACAAAATATTCTACAATGACATGTGGGCCCCTAAAATAAACATACATGTACAAGACTATAGACCTATGATTTCTAAGGGTGCAAACCCAAAAGACAACCCTCGACATAATCAACCGTCTACAGACTGCCCTGAGCTTGAAATTGGTGAAAAGAAGGGGTGAGTTTTTATAAACCCAGTGAGTAAGCAAATTTCATCTAAAACATCTAAAGTCGAGTAAATGGAGATAATTTAAAATATCTCATCATAATATGATTTATAACATCAAATCTCATTTCATTTCATATAAATCAATTTCATTTCATAAAAATCAACAAGGCTTATGATTCTCTTAAAACTTGGCTTGTGCTAAAACTTGCACTCGGTGACACCTTGCGCCAGGAATCCAACCGAGTCAGCCAAGGCTGTTAAAATAACATATAAGTATAAAACTTTTTTTTTACATTTAAAAGCATAGCCGTTCCTTGACGTTGGCTAAGTTTCACCCTCACGTGGTGGTTCGGCGTGAGGTAAACTCTAACTTTACCTTAGGAGATACCCTCCGCGCCTCTCATACTAAGGTAAAATATAACGGGGTTTACCGTGCCCCTCTAATAGGCTGGTCCACAGAAACCCGCACACTGCAGTAAGCTAATCAAATAACCCACCAATTCAATAAAATTTCCAACAACATGACATGGCTAATATAATATTACCATCTTGTCAAGGCAAAGCAAAACAATTCATATATTCCACACAAACGGAAATCCAGCCATGCTTGCATTCACATTGTCATAAGCCATCAATTCAAACCATATGTCAAAACATATATATAATACAAGTATACAGTCTCCATTTACTCAATTTCCAAAACCAGTATTCAATTTCAAAACAAGTTATAAATCTCATTTCGTTTAATCAACACTTCAATTATAAAACATAATAGTTTGCAATTTAAATTCATTTTTCTTTAAAACATCAAAAAACAAGTATAAACTACTTTAGATAGTTAAGGTGAAAGTATGATTACTCACAATAGTAGGAGTTTGAAGTACTCCTATTCTTGGTTCTCGAGTACAATATCTTTACCCTTATCAAAGGGCTCACCACCTATACATAATACACAATACGTAATTCAATACATTGGTGTCAAATTGTTATAAAACTATTTCAGGCTCTATATGAATGCATGACATTGAATGAGAATTGTTCGAATAATCACTTAAAGACGGTGTTCTACGTGGGTTCAATTATGATCGGATTGAACTTGTATTCGACCTAACTCGAACTATATACTGTTGAATTAACCAAAACATCTGATTCAACTTCAAATATATTCATTACACTTCCAATATTCCAAATACACCAAAGTACCTCAATAAGCTTGATTGTAACTTAATTCATTGTAACCGAAATTCATTTCGATTTCGGACTAACTCGCTAATCAGTGTCAACACAGTCCAATAAATCCATCTATATCATTAGGAATCAAATCTAAGTCCGTTTACTATGATTTTCTCATTATTGTTCAAATCATTTACTAAAGGAACCATACGTTTCCATAACCGTTTTCAATATCCGACACCACAATTCATCAAATACAAGCTAAATAACATGAGATATAACAAGATTCATCATCAATGTGTCCTTTAGTAAATTTGGCCAATGAGGGTTTGATGAAGAACATGTGGTTTTCATGCTTGTTTTTCACATCGAGTATCACAAAACAACTAAAAACGCGTATATAGCATGAAATCTAACAAAACCCGTGATCAAAACCTCTCCCTCTAGGTTCGGCCAGGAAACTTTCCTTCATGAAATCTTGAGTTTCAACTATGGAAAATGAAAAAGAGAGCATGAGAAAGGTAGATCTTAAGCTAAAATTGAAAAATCTTACCTTTGATTGCTTTGTTCTTTGAAATTCCACAAATTTCTCTTGAATTTTCCTCTATAGGGTTTGTTTCTATTCTTTTCTCTTTGTTCTTTGCTTTGGCCAGCCAAGAGAGAGTGATTTGGGAGGAGTGTGTGCTGGTTGTTAAAGGGAATTATAAAAGGATTAAAATTTACCACATGTCACCATGTAATTGGTGCATGCTTAATACTTAACTATTAAGCAATTGCTCACCACCACATGTAATCCCATAATTATTCAAAGTATAAAGTGATAATAGGTGAAATTTATGTGCTTGACAAGTGTCATGGTGGTGTAAAATTTCAATTACGTCTTCATGGACATGTGAAATGACCGTTTTGCCTTTATACTTGGAAAATGTCAAAAATTGAAAATTTTCACTTCACAATTTCAAATTATGCTCCAAATAGTCAAACTTGGTCAAAAATCTCATCCAACATTCCAATTTTGCCCTTGGATGGCAAAATGACCATTTTGCCCCTACGTTATGAAAATTCTCGATTGGACTCCAAATCAATCCTCGAAATCCGAATCACCATATTAAGACATTCTAAGGTTCAATAACTCTCAAATACATCGTAAAATCTTTATTTGGCCTAGTTCAAGGCTTTAATCAACTTAATTGTACCACAAGTACAATATTGACTTTTAACGATTTTTCGATACATTCACTTATGCAAACATTCTATCAAGCACATGAATGACATGACAAGTATATCATAGAGTAGGGCTTGATAGCACTACCCCCCTTAAAATAAAATTTTGACCTCAAAATTTCACTTACCGGACTCGGAGAAAAGATGCGGGTATTTGTTTCTCATATGGTGCTCAACTTCGCACGTCATCTCTTCCATCAGAGCATTCTTCCACAACACTTTAACTATTGGGATGCTCTTATTCCTCAACACTCGATCCTTTCGATCTAGAATATGTACAGGTTGCACCTCGAACTTCAAATTTTCCTGCAACTCAATTGGAGGTGCCTCAGGGATCAAGTACATACTTTTTCAACATCGAGGTGTGGAAGACATTGTGAATCCAATCCAACTCCGAGGGTAATTTTAGTCTATATTGTCACTGGCCCAATCCTTTCAATGATATAAAAAGGGTCCAATGTATCTCGAATTGAGCTTTCCTCGCTTTGCGAACCAAATCACACCTTTCATTATTCAACAAGATACCACAATTTACCACAATAGTAAAATCAAATAAAACTTAATATCTCAAAGTATTCAAATCATTATCTTTCCAAGGAGAAACCTTAAAAAAACTGTATCATCAATTTCAAATTCTAGATCTTTTCTTCGTCTATCAGAGTAACTTTTCTGTCTGTCTTGAGCTATCTTTAATCGCTCTCGGATAACCTTGATCTTGTCATTAGTCAGATCAATCAGTTCTACATTAAACAATTTCCTGTCGCCCACTTCATCCCAACAGAGTGGAGTTTGACACTTTCTCCCATACAGAGCCTCGTATGGCGCCATCCCAATACTAGACTATTATTTTACGCGAACTCCACGAACGACAAGTGTCTATCCCAACTCCCAGTAAAGTCAATGACACAAGCCTGTAGCATATCCTCCAAAGTCTGAATGGTCCTTTTAGATTGTCCGTCTGTCTGTGGATGAAAGGCAGTGCTAAACCTCAAATTAGTTTCGAGAGCCTCTTGGAATTTTGGCCAAAATCGAGAAGTGAATCGGGGGTCTCAATCTGACATGATAGAAACTAGGACTCCATGTAATCTCACTATCTCATCTATATAAAGCTTAGCCAGTTTCTCAATGGAATACGTGCTATCAATAGCCAAGAAATGGGCAGACTTAGTTAATCTACCCACAATCACCCAAATATCATCCTTCCCCCTCTACGTCCACGATAAACCCAATATAAAGTCCATAGTCACGTGCTCCCACTTCTATTCAGGGATAGGTAAAGGTTGAAGAGTACCCAACGATTTCTGATGTTTCGCCTTGATCTGTTAGCATGTGAGACATTTCGTCGCAAACTCAACTGTGTCTCGTTTCATACTCAGCCACCAGTAACTTTCATCATCGTATCAACTATACAGCTCATTAAACATGTCGAATTCAAAACTCAAATTACCATGAATAATTCTTCACTTTAGTTGATCACAAAATCATCTCCATATATATATATATGTATGTTCATATATATTTAAGTGCCACATCCATCACTATCGATAAGAACCCTCGTCAACTACGTTCGAATTAAATTGCCTCTATTCATTCTAATCCATAACTATGGTTCAATGTCATATTTTCATAGCACATGTTTCCCCTTTTTACTTTTCTATTTTATTCCCATAGGTCAAGTTTAATCCATGAATATTAGGGTATAATCAACTCCAAATTACCCTTTTGGATGTTTGAGTTACCATTTAATTTACATCCTACCATAAATTGTTTCTTATGTAATTCATATGGATTCTCGTTGTGCCTATGCATAACTTCACATAATTTACATGCTTATACTCTTTTCTTATCATTCTCAATCCTATGTATAAGCTCCATCACACCACGCATCCATGCATCACAATGTCATTAACCACATTTCAATCATTAAATATCATTTTCATCCAATCACAATCCGGGATCCACATATGCTTTAGCTTTACGATCTTATCGATCCTTCAGAGGTTTTCTTTAATTCATCCTTGTATCTTATGCAATATCACAATTCCTAAAAGTCATCTTCGTTTCTCATTTACCTTGTATACTTCCATCATATATGTCCTTATTTATTTCCATATTAGTTATTCACTTAAGATTTAAATTCATTGAAGTCATGTGCACTTCTTACATTTTGAATACTAGTTTCCCACATTAGGATATTTTTGTTAACCAACTTTATTATCAGGATTACCTTCAATCATCTTGTACTATTTCTTTACACCAATATACTCACACGTTCTCTTTAGCATCTGCACAATCAACTCTGATATTTACAAACTTAATATAGATTTTACTTAGGTATCCCTTGACATCATCGCCAATATCTAATTTCAATCTCACATCGAGCGACCCCATAACTTATGCTTTAACCATTAAGCTCCTTGACAATTCCAAGTTCCACATTTCCTTATCTTATATATAAAATATTTTAAAGCGCTACTAACCATTATTCTTGACACTTGCATTTCGGTCTATTCATTTCAAAACTCTTATACATTGCCAATATATAAGTCAACAAAGAAACTTTCCAATTCATTCATATCAATACCTTCCAAAACCTTAAAACTTCAATTAATGAAGCTTAACATCTAGTCCAATGACCTTAATTCAACTTGTAAGTTCAACTTCCCATCTTTCACCTTTTATTCCTACGTCCTAGATATGGGGTGTTTCTAGTGCGGCGGCATGGTGGCTGTTGAAGTTTACTTAATCAACGCTATTTGTCTAAATTTAAGGTTACTATATTAATCATCCTCAACTGTTTAGTTTTCCTCTAAGCTTACATCGTAATTTCCATAACTATTATATTCTCTTGTGCTTATCACGTTTAATAGACCAAGCCAATATTTTCAAATTCATCTCATTCTTTAACACTTGTCAACATCCATTACCACAGGTAATAATCCTTTCTTACTTTCCTCAATTTCGACATATCTCAAATTGTACACCACTTATTGTTGAGATCTTGACTTTACTCTCCAGTTTTTAACCAATTACATTTATAAAATGAATAATTTACTTAATTATTGCATCTCACCTTTACGGTCATAAGATCAAAGTTTCTTAAGCTTAGGATGCAGAAACTTCCTCTTAGAGTATATTCGAAAATCAACATTTTCTGAATCTGTTACCTTTGAAGAAATCAAATTTAAGACTAATCATTGCACCATAGTTTGCATACTAATCCAAGTAGACTTTCAAATTGATCCTTACAATAATTTATTATATCAAGCTCCAATATAAATCTCCATATGGCATTTAGACTAGAATCAGGCTTTTCAAGTCATTTAATTTCAAACAAATAAATCCATATCTAGTCTTTTAATCCTTTGGCTCCACACTAAGCATAGCAAAATTCAAGCCCATCCTTAGAGTAGATCAATAGAGAATTCGAGTTCTCGATCAGGAGGAAGTCTTTGTAATTCATCCGAAAACACATAAGAGAACTCATTTACTATTGGGACATCCTCTAGCTTAGGTTCCCCCTTTGATTTATCAATCACATGTGCTAAATAAGCCGGATACCCTTTTTGCACTAGTTCAAAGCTTTGATAGCTGAGATTACACAGGATGGTAATACTCGACGTTCCTCTACAAGTACAATTTCTACTCCTTCAGAACTCTGAAGTACAACTTCCTTCCTGAAACAATTTACATTCATCCGATGTGCAGTCAACCAATCCATACCCAATATCAAATCAAAATCTCGAATTTCTAGGGGAATTAAGTCAGCCCTGAATTCTTCCTTACCAACTCTTATTCCACAATCTCTATAATAGGTATTTCTAACCAACTGCTCTCATAGAGGGGTATGAACTACAATTTCCTCCTCTAAAAGTGACAGGTTTCTATCAGAAAAGGATGCGAATGTCGTGCTCACATAAGATCTATTCGAATTAGAATCAATTAAGACATAAGCAACTCTGTCAAATATAAAAATGGTACTTGTCACTACACTAGGTTAAACTCGTGCCTCTTCCTCTCCCGACTGATCTAACGAGAGGTGGAAGTCCACTTCGAGGAGGCATAATAATTTATAAGAAGAACTAGAACGAGTTTAGACAACATCAGGTTCTATATGCAGATGCATGCATTCGACTTAATCTAACCTAACTTGGGGGTCACACTGACATTGTAGTTTTTAAAATAACTTTAAAACCAAAAGCTCTGATACCAATAGAAATGTCACGACCCGGTACTCCCTTCGAGCCCGTGACATCCGTCGCGATGTCTCGATAGACATTCATTACTCGAAATGTCAATCGAAACCTCGCAAGGCTTTCGCATCAGTTTTACATCTCCCTTGTGAGCAATAGTTACTAAATATCATGTTTTAAGGGAATATAAACTATTTTAAAATCAAAACAAACAAAAAAATAATTTCTGCCACACAGGGGTATTTTGGTCATTTTTACCCAAAAATTTTGAAACACGGTAAAATATGATATACGAGTAATAAGCATCCATTTCATGTCTAAAAATAAGTTTCGTTGTCTAATTCATCAAGTTAAAGTGAAATTATAGCTATTCAAATTAAGTAAAAATATTAAATAAAATATTCTATTTTCTTATAAAACAATATTTATAGAACTCTGCGTGAATAATTTTTGTAGTGTAAAAGCAAAATAAATTCATACATATAGTGGCACACGCAACCAGGTATACAAAATATTCTACAATGACATGTGGGCCCCCAAAATAAACATACATGTACAAGACTATAGACCTGCGATTTCTAAGGGTGCAAACCCAAAAGCAAACCTTGACATAATCAGCGGTCTATAGACTGCCCTGAGCCTGAAATTGGTGAAAAGAATGGGTGAGTTTTTATAAACCCAGTGAGTAAGTAAATTTCATCTATAACATCTAAAGTTGAGTAAATGGAGATAATTTAAAACATCTCATCATAATATGATTCATAACATCAAATCTCATTTCAACCCATGTAAATCAATTTCATTTCATCAAAATCAACAAGGCTTATGATTCTCTTAAAACTTGGCTCGTGCCAAAAACTTGCACTCGGTGACACCTTGCGTCGGGGCATCCAACCGAGTCCGCCAAGGCTGTTAAAACAACATATACACATAAAACAAGTTTTTACGTTTAAAACATAGCCGTTCCTTGGCGTTGGCTAAGTTTCACCTTTACGTGGTGGTTCGTTGTGAAGTGAACTCTAACGTTACCTTAGGAGATACCTTTCGCGCCTCTCATACTAAGGTAAAATATAATGAGGATTACCATGCCCCCCTCATAGGTCGGTCCACGGAAACCCGCCCATTGTAGTAAGCTAATCAAATAACCCACCAATTCAATAAAATTTTCGACAGCATGACATGGCTAATATAATATTACCAGCCTGTCAAGGCAAAGCAAAACATTTCATATATTCCACACAAACACAAATCCAGCCATGCTTGCCATCACATTGTCATAAGCCATCAATTCAAACCATATGTCAAAACATGTATATAACACAAGTGTACAGTCTCTACTTACTCAATTTCCAAAATCAGTATTCAATTTCAAAACGAGTTATAAATCTCATTTCGTTTAATCAACATTTCAATTATAAAACATAATAGTTTGCAATTTAAATTCATTTTTCTTTAAAACATAAAAACGAATATAAACTACTTTAGATAGTTAAAATGAAAGTCTGATTACTCACAATAGCAGAAGTTTGGAGTACTCCTATTCTTGGTCCTCAGGCACAATATCTTTACCCTTATCAAAGGGCTCACCACCTATACATAATACACGACATGTAATTCAATATATTTATGCCATACTGTTATAAAACTATTTCAGGCTCTATATGAATGCATGACATTGAATGAGAATTGTCTGAATAATCACTTAAAGAAGGTGTTCTACTGTGAGACTGTGACCTTTATAGACTTGTAGATAGAAGTATACGTGATATCCCTGATTAGAGGTAATTTCGTCGTTTTCTTAGTGAGCCCATAAAAGTAAGATTTTAAATAATATCATGGCCTAAGTGGGCCTAAGGCATAAATGAATGATGAAAATATGGGTAAAATGACAAGGAAACAAAAAATTTTGATGATTTTCACAACAGGGGCAAAATGGTCATTTTTCACCTCGGGTTAAAATTTTTAAGTTTACATGAACCCGAGCATTTCTAGACCATTATGGACCTTGTCCCAGTGTCAAAAGAGCAAAAAGATTGCATAAAAGATTAGAGAAGAATAAGTTAATTTGTGGATGGGCATTTTGGTAATTTAATTAGAGTGGATAAGCTTGGGCTATAAATATCTCTTTCTTCCAACAACTTCTTGAATTTCCAACAACTTCGTCTTCTTCTCCTCTTCCCATCTCACGTTGCTTCCATCTTCCATGGAAGCTTGATATGGAGCTTGCATAATTTTCTCTCTCTAGCTCTAATTTTGATACCTTTGTGCCCTTTTGACTAGAACCCTTATATTCTTTCACTCTCTCACTTTAAAACCCTTGAAAAAAATCTTGTTTCCATACTCTATCTCACTAGCTTGGCATTTTAGATAGAGAAAGAGAGAATTACACCCTTTGTTTAAAAGCTATTGGAAGAGAATTCAACTACAAAGAAACCCTCGGGTGAGTGATGAACTAAGCTTGTTTTTAGCTGTGGATAATAGCTAGTAATTTGAGATTTTGAGCTGTTTTATTGTTGAGGATGTTCATTCATTTTATAGTGATTAGGTAGTGAACATGGATAGCCATTTAAAATGGTAATTGAAAGCTAGTTAAGAGATAACTTTTAGGGTTTATAGTGTGTGAATTAACATAATGCTGATGCTAATGTGATTCTAGGTTCTAACGAAGCCCCATTACCCCAATTGGATCATTAGGGGGATTAGAGTCAACTAAAGGCTCAACAATATGCCAGTGAGTGGACTTGCATTTCAAAATTTGTTTTAGGAATGTAAACTATTTGCACTATATACTCAAATGATTTTATTCAACTTTCTCTAAAAACGAGTGCTTTGGGAACAAGCCTTTGATAAATTGATTTTATCATGTGATATGTGGCTGTTATGGATGGTTGAACTACTACACTATGTTGATATATATATACGAATAAGGTTGTGTAATGATATTAACACGGCTATGTGCGAGTAGGAGTGCACATAAGCTGTTGTTGACCTGGCTATGTGCGAGTAGGAGTGCACATAAGCCGTTGTTGACCCCACTATGTGCGAGTGGGAGTGCACATAAGCCGTTACTAACCCGGCTATGTGCGAGTGAGAGTGCGCATAAGCCGTTGCATATGAGATGATGATGATGGGAGGGTGTACATGATGATTGATATATATATATATATATATATATTATATATATATATATATATATATATATATATATATACATATATGGTATATGGTTGTAATGCAAAAATGTGAGCATTTGATTTGTTGAAATTTGGGAGTTTGAATGTGTTACATGTTGCTTTTGTTACTTAGCAGGATGGTTTTGTTTTAAAGGAAAAGGAAACTTTTTTCTTGATATTTTGATTCTAGTTGCAGCGAGAAACTTTCGGGTTTTCTTGGAGGGTGGCTGGCCGAAAACTCGCTGTAGTGAGAAAATATTGTAGCATTCTCGCTGCAGTGAGAATGAATCTCGCTGCAACGAGAAAATTTCTATCTTGGGGCAAAAATTTCACTACAGCAAGATTTATTCTTGTTGTAGCGAAAAACTTTCTGTTTTGTCTCACATTGTGATCAATTGTTGCCCTATTTTTCACTTCTTTGCTACCATATTTGAGCATGGATTTCCAACATTAAGGAATAAATGAATTAAGCTTAATATGAGGAGGTTTAATGAGAAACCCTTGGCCAGTCAAGAATTGGTTAGTTGATAATTTAAATCAAGTGTCGCTACAGAAAAAATTCATTCTCGCTGTAGCGTAGTTGCAGCGAGAATGCCTTTCCACTGCAGTGAGGACCCCGTCTTTTATTGACTTGATTCGCATGAATGTTATTAAAGTTTTGACTCTCCAAATCTTTGTTGAGCATGGACTCTTTCCAATAAGTGATTTTTCTCATGTGGGGTTTACATGAGGGGTTTAATAAGAACTCAAATAAATTGCATTGTTTTGAAAAATGGATGCATTATGATTTCGTTAAACATTCCCTATGGTATGCTTGTTCCCTTTCTTATTCACTCACTAGGTTTATACTCACCGTTTTCAACTTCATGTTTTCAGATCACGAGGCAGTCGGTAACTAGGATAAGGTGTCCTTGTAGACTTGTATCCATCTTTTGGTAGGTGTCTAGGCATTTAGTAACTGTACATTCGTCTGAGTCCCTCCGCTGGAAGTCGAGTATTCTTTTGTTGTGTATAGACAAACCTAATGTAAATTATTAAGATACATGTTGTAGACAATGTATGTACACTTGTTTGGTATGCCAGTATGAGGTGGCAAATGTTTAATATTATTTTTTTTATTTTGACCTTAAGTTATGAAATGTGACTTAGCAGTTTATGATGGAATGATGAACACGTCAGATTAATAGGCTTGCTTGGGCTTAGTGGACTACGTCCATTGGGCCCATGCGCCGGTCAAGGCCTGAAATTTGGTTCATGACATCTACATGGGTTCAATTATGATCGGATAGAATTTGTATTCAACCTAACTCGAGCTATACACTGTTGAATTAACCAAAACATCTGATTCAACTTCAAATATATTCATTACACTTCCAATATTTCAAATACACCAAAGTACCTCAATAAGGTTGGTTGTAACTTAATTCATTGTAATCAAAATTCATTTTGATTTCGAACTAACTTGCTAATCAGTGTCAACACAGTCCAATAAATCCATCTGTATCATTAGGAATCAAATCCAAGTCCATTTACTATGATTTTCTCATTATTGTTCAAATCGTTTACTAAAGGAACCATACATTTCCATAACCATTTTCAATATCCAACACCACAATTCATCAAATACAAGCTAAATAACATGAGATATAACAAGATTCATCATCAATGTGTCCTTTAGTAAATTCGGCCAAGGAGGGTTTGATGAAGAACATGTGGTTTTCATGCTTATTTTTCACACCGATTATCACAAAACAACTAAAAACGCATATATAGCATGAAATCTAACAAAACCCGTGATCAAAACCTCTCCCCCTAGGTTCAGCCAGCAAACTTTCTTTCATGAAATCTTGAGTTTTAACTATGGAAAATGAAAAAGAGAGCATGGGAAAGGTAGATCTTAAGCTAAAATTGAAAAATCTTACCTTTGATTGCTTTGTCCTTTGAAATTCCACAAATTTCTCTTGAATTTTCCTTTATAGGGTTTGTTTCTATTCTTTTCTCTTTGCTCTTTGCTTTGGCCAGACAAGAGAGAGTGATTTGGGAGGAGTGTGTGCTGGTTGTTAAAGGGAATTATAAAAGGATTAAAATTTACCACGTGTCACCATGTAATTGGTGCATGCTTAATACTTAACCATTAAGCAATTTCTCACCACCACATGTAATCCCATAATTATCCAAAGTATAAAGTGATAATAGGTGAAATTCATGGGCTTGACAAGTGTCATGGTGGTGTAAAATTTCAATTACGTCCTCATGGACACGTGAAATGATCGTTTTGCCCTTATACTCGAAAAATATTGAAAATTGAAAATTTTCACTTCACAATTTTAAATTATTCTCCAAATAGTCAAACTTGGTCAAAAATCTCGTCCAACATTTCAATTTTACCCTTGGGTGGCAAAATGACCATTTTGCCTTTATGTTATGAAAATTCCCGATTGGACTCCAAATCAATCCTCGAACTTCGAATCACCATATTAAGACATTCTAAGGTTCAATAACTCTCAAATACATTGTAAAATCTTTATTTGGCCTAGTTCGAAGCTTTAATCAACTTAATTGTACCATTAGGTACAATACCGACTTTTAATGATTTTCTGATACATTCACTTATGCAAACATTTTATCAAGCACATGAATGACATGACAAGTATATCATAGAGTAGGGCTTGACACCATACATGTTGAAAAGGTCTCGATACATTTTGGAAATGTATCCATTCATTTTGGACAGAACCATACTCTTTAAAATGTATCGATACTTTTGACCAAAGTATTGATACTTGTAGCTTAAAACATAGAAAATTCATCTTTTTGAACCCAATTTAATGTCAAATACTTGGATATTTCAAAATCAAATGCAAGGGAGGTTTAAAAATAATTTAAGCAAGTTTAAAAACTATTCAAAGAAGTTCAAAAATCATTCAAGCAATTTTAAAACTCATTCAAGCAATTTTAAAACTTTTCACATGGAAACACTTAGGATCTTCAAAACTTAATTAGATAAGTTTAAAAATTATTCAAACAAGTTCAAAAATGCACTTAAACAACTTAAAAAATCATTCAAACAAGTTTAAAGATCATTCAAGTAATTTTAATCATTTTTCACATGGAAACATTTATGCACTTCAAAAGCAAGTGTATGAAACTTTTTTAATATTAATAAATTAAGTTCAAAAAAAATTCATACAACTTTAAAAATCATTCAAGCAAAGTTCAAGGATCACTCAAACTAGTTCAAAGATCATTGAATCAATTTTGATCACTTTTTTCATTTCAAAACTATAAGTATTTTAAAGTTAATAAAACTAACACCATGTGATATTTTTCACCTACCATATCAATGCTATGTGAATTTAAAATGATAAATGGTATTTTAACTAATGGCATTTAGTCAATCATTAGTCATAAGGGTTTATTTGATCCAAAATAAAAGTACATGGGCTTGATTGAATGCAATAAAAGAATAAGGTATTTGAGTATTATGCATTTTTATATTTGAACATTGCTTTTTAAGGTAAACTTGAAAATTACAATCTTTTTGCTTTTGAAACCAAAACATAATTATTTGAAGATTTGGGGAATTAAAGCTATAGTTAAAGTTTTGAAACCCAAAAGAAAGAAATTAGGTGAATGAGGAATATAATGCATATTCATAAGTTATGTACAATATAGTAGAGCATATAAGTTCATGATGATTGAACTAAATGATTCAATTTTGGTCAACATTATCTTTGAATTAAGAGATGCAATTTTTAATGAAAATATATTCAAATCTATTTCAAGACAACTACAACCATTACAATTAGCTAAATCAAATAATATTCTACTAGAACAAATTGAAATTTCATTGGAACAAATTTAAAATAATGATGAATCTTGTCTAGATTTAATGAAAAGCAAAGAGGTTATAAAAACAAAATACTTTGGACTAGATTTCTATATGTTTCTTTTGGAAAAAGTAGAAGAAACTATAAACATTAAAATTCCTTATTATTTTAATTTGGAATTGAATCCTATTAGACATGATGAGGCATTGAAGCCTTAGGACTCTGCATATTGCAAAGAAGCAATCAATGATAAAATGGACTCAATAATGAGAAATAACACTTGGATTTTGGTTCACCTTCTACCATGTTCCAAACTAATAGGTTGCTAATGGATTTTCAAAAAGAAAATGAAGGCGGATGGGACCATAGACAAATTTAAAGTTAGTTGCCAAAGGTTTTACACAAAAGAAAGGAATTGACTACTTTGACACTTATGTTCCAATAGCTAGAATTGCTATCTTTAGACTTTTAATTTCACTTGCATCAATTTATAAGTCGATAATTTACCAAATGGATGTCAAGACAACATTTTTAAAAGGTGAATAAAAAAAACAAGTCTACATGAAACACTCGGAAAGGTTCATTGGTCCGAGGCAAGAGCATAAGGTCTATAAGCTTAAACAAGCACCAAAATAATGGCATAAAAAATTTGAAGTTGTTTTGCTAATGGCTATAGTATAAATGAATTTGGTAAGTTCATATATGACAAATTCCAAAATGGTAAAAGAGTTATAATTTACTTATATGTCATAAGGTGCTAATATTTTTGTCACGGATTCGGAACAAGTTAAAGAGACAAAGAAATTTTTGTCAAATAATTTTGCAATGAAAGATATGAGTGTAGCAGAGTTTATCTTAAGAATTAAAATATTTTGAGATGTAAATGGCATAACTTTGTCACAATCACTCACATCGAAAAAGTACTTAAAAAGTTTGATCTTAATGATTGTATACCAACATCTACACCTATGGTGTTGGTATATGCCCTTGAGCCAATTAGATTGGTCAAGGAATATATATTGTTATTTAATACATATTTAATTGCATAATCATATGTGATAGAGGTTTTCCTTCATGTTAGTGCAATAATAACGAGTTATTAAGTACTAATTAGATGAAGCCCATGGAACATAAAGGCCTTGTAAGAGAATTGTAAAGTTGTTACAATTATGAGATCACTATGCATCAAAGCCATGTTCCTAAAATTGTTCTTAGTCATTGTATTATCAAGATAGGGCATTGACAATGCTCAAAGACTGGTACATGTTAAGCCTCCTTACTTAGGAAGTAAATAATCGATCTTATAGATTGAAGTATATAGGATACTTAAGGATAACATGTGGGTGCTTATTAAAGAACAAGTTCACTGAACATGACTTGCTATGAGAACTCAATTTGGTATTTCACTCAAGTGTTTATGGAATATGTTCTCATATGATAGTTGTGCAACTAGTCCTTAAACTTGAGACATTAGATCATCTTGTATGGGGAATGACATACTTCGATTTCACCCCTATGAGTTTGGAGGTAACCAGATGCCTAAACAGAGTGTTTTTGGGTATGTTATGAAGCATGCAAAGGTGAATGAGTGGTCAAGAAAGGATTCATCACCCTAAGTGATATAAGGGGATGTATCTCACTTGTTCTTAATTCTTGATTAACTTGTATAAAGTCTTTGGCCAAAGCATGATGAATTTGAGGAAAGTTAGTTTCCTAAATTCATAAGGTTGATCATGAATTGAGAAAACTAATATGGGATGTCATAAGTAGACATCGAGCCATGCTTAATGACATATCCAGAATATTTTATGAAAGGATTGTATTGCACTAAGAGGCTTATTACTAAAGGGTTTTGTCAAATTCTTTAATTGACTCTTTAACATTTGGGTGGTCATGATGTATTGCTAGATGCCGCCCATGATCTGTAAATATAAATCAATTATCAAATTGGTATTTGATTAGGATTTATATTTATTGCCAACATGTTAAAAGCCTAATGGGTCACACACATTAAGTGACATGATTGAGATTAAATAAGGATAATTAATTAAGTTGGACTTAATTAGAATAGACCAAAATAAAGTGAAAAATTAATTAAGTTCATAGAGACTTAATTAAATTAAAATACAGTTGTTGTATTTAGGGTTACAACTTAGTTTGGCTATATAAATATATTATGTTAGCAAACTAAAACTCTAAGCCTCCAGTCACTTTTTAGCCGTTTCATAGATAAGAAAAAAGAAAAATAGTTTTCTTTGTCCTACAAAATAAGATTCGACAAGAATTTTTTGTCTTTTTTGTTTTAGAAATAAAACTTGCTAGCACAAGTAAAAATCCTGCCTTTGACCTGGTCTTATTCGATCACTATGTGGATTACTGTTAGAGGCCAAACACTTCGGTGGTTGAAGTTTTGACAAATCCTAAAGGTGAAAAAGTAAAGATTTCGGTTGTAGGATTTTAGACCATCTTATTCTCTTTTCAGGTTTTTGTTCCATCACAAGCCTTTTGGATTTAATTGGATCTTTATAATATCTAGAGTAAGGTATGTAACTCTTAAACTTATGAGTGTTCAAAATTAATTTGAAAGTTACATGAAAAACACAAACATTGATCTTGTAAGATTCGACTGTTTCTCTGATTAAATATTAGTTTTTTTTTCGTTGCATTATATTTTTAATTTCTTGATTATTTTCATGTTTGAGCATGATGTCAAATCGCAGCACATGGATCCTCAAATTAAATTATTACACAATGCTAGTAGGGTGCTTGATCAATTGTAATATGATAGAGTAATTGGTTGCTTAATTTATGCAATGACGTGTACAAGACCAAATATAACATTTGCTATTGGAAAATTAAGTAGGTATACAAGTAATCCAAGTAACCCTTCAAAAAATGTAATCCAAGTAACTTGCATTGACAACCAATAAAAAGAGTACTTAGGTACTTAAAGAAAACAATCAATTATGGACTTTGCTATAATGGATAACCATTTATGCTAGAAGGATATTGAAATGTTAGTTGGATTACAAGTTTGGAAGATCATGCATCTACAAGTGGATGGATTTTCATGCTTGGTAAGGATCTAAGAAGTAAACGTCTACAACAGATTCTGCCATGGCAATTGAATTTATTGCATTGGTTGTTGCCACTGAAAAAGTTGAATGGTTAAAAAATTTACTCTATGGTGCACCCTTATGGCCTAAACCAATTTCTCCAATTTCTATCCATTGTGATAGTGAAGCAACTCTAGCAAAAGCATATAGTTAAGTGTATAATGGAAAGTTTAAATATATTGGGTTAAGACATAGTAATGTCTAATAATTAATTTTATATGAAGTGATGATCACTAGAACTTTCTTGAGGTCAAGTGAAAACATGATAGATTTTTTAACAAAAAGTCTTACTAGAGATCTTTTACATAAGACCTTAAATGGTAAGGAAAGGATGAGTAAGATACTTTTAATAGACCTATAAGATAAATTCATTAGAATGCTTTACTTATGGGGGCATTCTTGCTGGGATCTATGTGAGTGTGAAGTGTGACCCGCTTCTAAGATCTTTTTCCAAGGCTTAAAACACCATTTCACTTATTGTTTTTTCTCTTTAAACATCCAAAGATTTCCAAATCCGAGCCTCACCATGGTGCGCACCAAGAATGCTGTAAATAGACCATATACTAGTCAGTGAGGCACAGGTCCTTCCACTGGTATGAGTTCCTCACACCAACAAAGCCTGGACCTCAGCCAAAATTTCCCAACTTTGACTCTTGAAGAATAATTTCAAAGTGACTTTGTTCATAAAAAGGTATACCCTAGCCGAATCATAGATTTCAATTATCTTAAAGAAATATGGTTTCCTTACATAGAAAATTTTAAGAACTTGGGATGGTTTGAGTACTTAAGCTTGAATAGGAATTTTTACGAGAACCTACTCTAAATTTTGTACTACGATGCTATCCATAGGTTTACTGATGATAATAATGATGTTGAGGTAACCCACAGTGACAAGTTCATCACTTATATCATGGGCCAAAAGATAACTGTCACTACCCCATGCTTGGACAAATCCTTAGGTTGAATGAATTGGGAGCTAGAAGCCATAATCTAACCAATCTAAGTGAGGAAGACTTATCTCAAGAAACCTTTGTGTACGCTCCACCCACTAACAAAGGCATTACTAGTATCATTGATAACTCTTCTATTTAGAGTTATTTTGACACATTTTGGAACTTAAGTAGCTACTTCTTTGAGATTTTAGGTTTAAATTTGAGTAATTTAGGTGCTTTTCATAATTAAGCTAGATTACATGTTGATTAGTTTAATTTAAGTTATTTTAGCTTAATTTTATATTATTTTATTTTAAAGTACTTTAAAAGTAGTTATTGCTGATTTTTCTTATTACTTTTATAGGAAATTTCATGGAAAAAGGCTCATTTGATGAAAATTCGTGCAAGTATGGTGATGGTTCCATTCGTACATATTTTTGTATTTTGAGGATAACTTAAGCTACCAAAGTCAAATTAATATGATTCTTAAACCATTAGAAAGCTAAGAGAAAGGGCTTCAACTTTGGTGATTGCTACTTCACCTAGTTTTGATTGGATAATGGTCAAACCCCTTGTCGAATTTGGAGCATTATAGTAGTCTACATAGACTAAACATGATGCAGTATTTTGCGTATATCGTTCAATTAAGAAGTCCAAATGATGTTATTCTTGAACCATTGGATAGTTAAGAGACAGGGATACAACCTTTATGTTTACTACTTGGCTTAGTTTGGCTAAGAAGAAGGCAAAAATCATGTCACAAGATGAATCAGTGCAATAGAGATAGCATAAGAGAGGAGCACCATAGTGCCACCTGAGAGTAGACTTGGCAATTTTGAACATGCCACGAGAAGACACGGGTTAAATAGGTTTTGGGTTTAGTGTTAACGTGTTTCGTGTCTAATCGTGTCAAACATGTTAGGACACAAAAATTTTCGTGTCTTAACGTGTCTGACATGACAAACACGTTTAAAACACATTTAAACATGTTTACTTAATCTTTTTATCGTGTTTAATCGTGTTATCGTGTTTAAACGTGTATACGTGACACATTTATTAACTTATTAAAAATTAATAGTTAAAAACTATTTTAATCTCATATAAATAATTTTAAATAATTATTTTAATAAGTTTTTTTAATTTTATAAAGGATATAATGTAATTATACATGCTCAATCCTAATTTTTAACTTTTAGTAATTATTTGATGTTATTATTATTTTTGTTTTATTATAATTATTTTTATAATTATATATTTTAAATTTAAATAATAAAATTATATTTAATTGTAAATATTTTTATTTAATCGTGTTAAACGTGTTAATCGTATTAAACGTGTTAATCGTGTTACTAATCGTGTCGTGTCGTATATTAACACGTTTAATAAACGTGTTAATCGTGTTGTGTCGTGTTAGACATGTATTAAACGTGTACGTGTACGTGTTTCAAATTTAAGACACAAATATTAAATGTGTTGTGTTCGTGTTTAGCCTTAACATGTTTCGTGTCTAATTGTGTCTGATACATTTACGACATGTTAACACGAATTGCCAAGTCTACTCGAGAGTGAAGCGTAGCGAGACAAGGCCGTGACGCTTAACGACTTACCAAAAATCTATTTTTGATGGGATTTTGTAAACTAGTTCTTTTAGGGCCTATTTAAAGAGCCTTTTTTAGAGGTTTTGAGAAGGGGAGGCAACAAACAACTATTCTTGAGAAAAGGAGCCACGAATAAAGCAAGAAAACAAGGGAATTTAATAGAGAATTGAGATTGCAAAGCTTTTATAATTAGTTTCTTTCTCTAATTTTATGTTCTTTTATTTTCTTTGACTTGGATTCATGGCTAAATTTCTTTGTATATTGTTTTTATTAGATATTATGAGCTAAACTATTTTTCTAGGATTGTGGTGGATTTCAACAAGTAGTTTGATAGTAGTTTCTCTTTTATTTACTATGAATGGGTATAGTTTTGCTTGTTCAAATCTATTCTTAATGCTTGTGATTGCTTGGCCAACAATTAATTGATTTGTGAATCTAATGGAGACTAGACAGAAAGATTTTAGATTAGATTGAGGTTTGAATAATGTATGTTCATGTCACTTAGGTGATCTGATTCGCGATTCAAGTAGACATACATCAATTGCCATACATAGCCAAATTAGAACAGTAACTTAATGAACCTTATTTAATCGATTACTATAAACATATAGCGACCCAATTAAGTTAGGTATTTGTGCAAGCATCTAGACGGAGACTTGTAAATAGTTTTGGATTCTAGGTTAGTAGAACCACCCATGAATGTAGATAATAAGAGAAGTTGGTATAAGATAAAGTGTTGAATGAACCAATAATTCTAGGTTTTAGTTTATTGCCTTTTCCTAGTAATTTTAATTTCAGTTAGTTATTTTAGTGCTTGTTTTAATTTTGTTTTAATTAACTTTCTGAAAATTTTAGTTAGTAAAATAAGATTAATTTGTCATAAATTTTAGTGCTTAGTAAAGATTTAGGAACAAATCTCTATGGGAACTATACTCTACTAATCTCTATATTACTTGTTTGATATGTATACTTGTGTGTGCAAAATCAATAACAAGTTTTTGGCATCGTTGCCAAGGATCAACTCCGGGTCACCCACGTGATAGGCAAGAATACTTACCACTATACTAGTGTCATGAGGTTACCTTTCTTTGATCTTCTTCTTCATTTGATTATAGCATGGACCCTTAGACCTAT
This sequence comes from Theobroma cacao, assembly GCF_053813885.1. NCBI lineage: Eukaryota > Viridiplantae > Streptophyta > Magnoliopsida > Malvales > Malvaceae > Theobroma > Theobroma cacao. Next base: position 9,252,918 of record NC_142643.1, read on the forward strand.
AGGCACCAAATATTCCTTGGTGAAGGGTGAAGAAATGTGGTTCATGTACCACATTAAAAGAAACACCAAAATCAAGCTCTCTAAATTCATATTATCTAATATGATGAAAATCATTATTGGTGCTAGGAAGTAGTTAATTTATGGAATGGTGATCAGTGAGATTATTGATTTTTATAGGTTAGATACTAGCTGTGATCCCCGTACTTCTCACTAAACTCATACTACCATCAATAGTCACACCATCAAAAAATTAGGGTATGAACTTAGAGATGATGTCATGACCCGGAACTCCCATCGAGCTCGTGACAGTCGTCGCGACGTCCCAATAGACATTCATTACCCGAAATGTCAATCAAAACATTGCAAGGCTTAACATCAATTTTTCTCGCTTCCCCCATGAGTATTAGTTACTAAAATCATGTTTTGAGAGATTATAAACTATTTCCAATTCAAAACAATAGAAAAATAAATTTTTCCTCACAGGGGCATTTTGGTCATTTTTCCTCAAAAATCTCGAAATCCGCTAAAAATGTACTAAGTGAGTACAAAACACATAATTCATAATCAAAAATGAGTTTTAAAGTCTAAAATCTTCATTTAAAACGAAATTACGATTATTTGGATATAATAAGAAAATAAAAGAAATATTAAGTAAAATATTCTATTTTCTTATAAAACAATATTTATAGAGTTATACGTAAATAATTTTTGTAGCATAAAAGCTAAATAAATTCATACATACTGTAATACAGTAAGTCAGAGTATTTAATTTAATTTACAATAACAAGTGGGCCTCCCTGAATAAATAAAAGTAAAGAGGACTGTGAACCTACAGTTTGGAAAATGCAATTCCAACGATAGTCCTCAATGAGATCAACTATCTACAGCCTATTTTGAACCTGAAATGGGTGGAAAAGAAAGTGGTGAGATTTTATAATCCCAGTGAGTAAACAAACATCATTCAAAAGATCTAAAGTCGAGTAAAAAGAGATTATTAAAACATTTCATTTAAATATGTTTTTCATAACATAAATACTCATTTCTTTTAAATAATCAACATGGCTTATGAGTATTTTAAAAGCTTGGCTCCTGCCAAAATCATTCTTGGGGATACCTTGGCCAAGGCATCTAACCGAGTCCACCAAGGCTGTTAAAATTTTTGTATACACGTAAACAAATTATTAGTTTGAAAAACACAGCGGTTCCTTGGCGTTAGCGGAGTTCATCATCACGAGGTGGTTCGGCGTGACGTGAACTCTAACCATACCTCAGGAGATACCCTACGCACCTCTCCGACCGAGGTACATATATATATATCCGGATTCCGTGCCCCTCTAATAGGCTTGTCCACAGAATTCGCCTACTGCAGCAAGCTAAACCCACCATACAATATGTCACAACCCGGAACTCCTCATCAGGCCCGTGACAACAGTCGCGAGGCCTTGACAAACATTCTTCACCCCGAATGTCGATCGAAACCTCACAAGGCTCTCGTATCAACTTTCGCACTTCCCCGGTGAGCTATAGTTATCAAATACCAAAATTTGAAGGATTACAAATCATTTCCAAATCAGAACATAACATATTGTTTTCTGGCTCATAGGGGCATTTTCGTCATTTTTGTCAAAAATCTCGAAATTTGCTAAAAATATAGTAGGTAACCAAAAAATATATATTTAATGATTTAAAAATAAATTAAGTATCTAAAACGTTCATTTGAAGTGAAAATTTGACCATTTGAATATAATAAAAGTATTCAATAAAATAAACTATTTTCTTGTAAAATAATTTTCATAAAACTATCGGTACATAATTCTTATAGCGTAAAAGTTAATTATATTCATATATACTATAAAGCAAATAACCAAAGCATAAAATTTCTTTTACAGTGACACGTGGGCCCACATCTAACCAAAATGCATCGAAAGCTGGAAACCTACAACTTTTACCAACTCGAGTCCAAATGAAGGTCCTTGTCAAGTCATCTAACTATGAAATTTGTCACGACCGGTACTCCTCTTGAGCTCGTGACAACCACCGCGGAGTCCCGATAGACACTCATTGCCCGAAATGTCAACCCGAAACCCCGCAAGGCTTTACTATCAGTTTCTCATTTCCCTTATGAGCAACCATTGTCAAATATCGTGTTCTAAAAGATTTTAAACTGTTTCCTACTAAAAACAAATAAAATATTAATTTTCGACTCACAGTGGTATTTTGGTCATTTTTTTCTCAAAAATTTTGAAACTGGCTAAAACGTAATATACAAGTACAAAACACATAATTCATATTCAAAACGAGTTTAAAAGTCTAAAATCTTCATTTAAAACGAAATTACGGTTATTTGAATATAATAAGAAAATAAAAGAAATATTAAGTAAAATGTTCTATTTTCTTATAAAACAATATTTATAGAGTTATACGTGAATAATAATTTTTTTATAGCGTAAAAGCTAAATAAATTTATACATACTGAAATACAGTAAGCCAAAATATTTAATTTAATTTACAATAACAAGAGGGCCCCCGAATAAACAAAAGTAAAGAGGACTGTGAACCTACGGTTTAGAAAATGCAGATCCAACGGTAGTCCTCGATGAGATCAGCTATCTACAGTTTATACTGAACCTGAAATGGGTGGAAAGGAGGGTGGTGAGATTATAAAATCCCAATGAGTAAACAGACATCATCATAAACATCTAGAGTTGAGTACATAGAGACAATAAAATAAATCATCGTAAATTGGGTCACAGCATTAGTATACATTTCATTTAAAATATGTAAAGAGGCTTATGAATCTCAAAAAAACTAGGCTTGTGCCATAAATCCATTCTCGGGGACACCTTGGCCGAGGCATCCTATCGAGACCGTCAAGGCTATTAAAATTCACATTTCACATAAATCATGTTTTTGTTTTGAAAACATAGCCATTCCTTGGCGTTGGCTGAGTTCCCCCTCTCGTGGTAGTTTGGCGTGAAGTGAACCCTAAGCTTTACCCCAGGAGATACCCTACGCGCCTCTCCGTTCTAGGTAAGAATATAATGTGGTTTACCGTGCCCCTCTAAAAGGCTGGTCCACAGAAACCCCCTACTGTAGTGATTAATTAGTATATATAATCCACTATACAATAAAACTCAATAACATGATATGGCAATTTTGTAATTCACTGTCTTTCAAGGCAATCAAACAATTCGTATTTCAATACAATTGCCAACTAGCCAATCATGCCCGATTTATCATAAGCCAATCAATTTAAACAATCAAATTGCCACTATTAACAGTCTCCGTGTACTCTATTTTTTCAAAATCTATTAATTCCAAAACAATTTATAATTTAATTTCATTGAAACACGTTTATTCATAAAACATGAAAATTTACCTTTTTAAATTCCTTTTTCCATAGAATTCATGAAATCATCTAAAAACCACCCTAGATAATTAAAATGACAGTAAGTTTACTCACAATGTCTAGAATGCAGACTTTCGACGCACTCTGTCTACTGGTCCTCAGATGCAATTTCCTTGCCTTTATTGGAGGACTCACCACCTTGACACAGTACAAAATCGAGAAATTCACTACATTGGTACTAAATTGAAATTAAACTAATTTAGACTATTAGTGCATAATATGGAATGCAAAAATGCACTAGTAACTATCTAAACTCGATATTGGCCTAATTCGTCTTATCACCTCGATTAAATTACTAATGTGTCCAATTTAATCCCAAATTAATTTTTTAAAGTTTCTATACCTCAATTGCACCCAAATTGACTTAATGTCCCTTAGTGTGGTGCAAATTATCAGTCTCGGTAGCAAATTACGAAAATACCCCTAATGGGTAAAAATTCGTATTTTTGCTCCGAAAATTCTCATTATTTTTCTAGGCTCATAATTCATCATTTCTTAACCAATTCTCCTATAATAAAAATCAAACTCATCCTCACTCATACATGGTAAATTCGGAAATTAATGGTTGTGGGAGAAAATAAACTTGTTGTTTTGTTTCTAAATATGCTAAACTAACTAAAAACACTAACATAACTTAAAATCAAATTAATCTAACAACTTTCTCTCTCCTAACCCATTTTGATCAGCCAACAATTCATCATAAAAACATGTAATTTAAGCATGAAAAATAAGGAGAAATGCTTAAGGAAAATAGATTTCAAGCTTAAGTTGAAAAATCCTACCTTTTTCACTTGTTTTCCTTGATTTTCCACACTTTTTCTCTTGAAATTCCTCACCTAGGGTTTGTTCTTCCTCTCTTTCTCTCTCTTCCTTACTTGGCCGAATATTTGGAGAGTAATGGGCTGATTTATACTGATTTTTTAGTTAAATAACAAAATATTCTAAGCTTGACACATGGCATTTTCTTATTGGTCTATTTTTAAAATTTTCAAAATTTAAACATTTTATCTCCACCACATGATTAGTCAAGGGTCAAAGATGATGATAAAGGAAGACCATGTGCTGGAAAAAATTTCCTGATGGTGGAAAATTACAATTTTGGCCCTGGGGTGGTAAAATTACCATTTTACCCTTTTACTCCAAATTATACCGAAATTAAAATTCTCACTTCTAAACCTCAAATCATACTCCAATAAGTCAAATTATACTCCAATAAGTCAAATGGGGTCAAAAAATCTTTTCAAAAATTCTCATTTTGTCCACAAGTGACAAATGACCATTTTGCCCCTGGATAGTGAAAATTCTGATTTGACTCCAAATTGATCTTCAAACTCTGAATTACCATTTTGAGTCATCCTTGGACTGTGACGCTCTTAATCTCACCTTAAAATTCCTATTTGATCTAGTTCGAGGATTAAATCAACTTTGTTGTACCTCTAGGTACAATACTAACTTTTTATAAATTTTTCGGGACTCTCCTAGCATGCAATCATGCTATCATCACATGTATGTCATGAATAGTATTTTATAAGGTTGGGCTTTACAGAATTCCCCGAGCCTGAAATGTGAGGAAATGAGGGTGGTGAGATTATAAAATCCCAATTAGTAAACAGATACCATCTAAACTATCTAAAGTCGAGTAAATGAAGACAATTGAAATAAGTCATCATACTGTAATTTCATTACCTTTCAACTCATTTCAACCAAACAAAATCAATCCATATAAATCGAGTAATCAACTTGGCTTATGAATTTCTTAAAACTTTGGCTCGTGCCAAAACTCATACTCGGTGATACCTTGCGCAGGGCATCCAACCGAGTCTGCCAAGGCTGTTAAACTTTTGTATACACTTAAAATATATTTTTAGTTTGAGAAAAATACAACCGTTCCTTGGCGTTGGCTGAGTTTCCCTTCACGTGGTGGTTTGGCGTGAAGTGAACCCTAAGCTTTACCCTAGGAGATACCCTATGCGCCTCTCCGTTTGAGGTAAGAATATAATGGAGTTTACCGTGCCCCTCTAATAGGCTGGTCCACGGAACCCCCTCTGCAGTGAATAATTAATATATACTCCACCAATCAATAAAATTCATTCTAGCATGACATGACAATTTATCGCAACCTAACCTCTCAAGGCTGAATACTCAGTACAAATAATTCTAACACCAAAATCAGTTTAGCCATTCATGCTCATATATTGTCATAAGCCATTCAATTTAAAACCATAAATTTACAACACAAGCAGGCAGTCTCTAATTACTCTATTTTCAAAACCAGTATTCGATTTTCCAAAAAATTTATAAAATCATTTTATAAAATCACAATTTCTCCTAAAACATAGGAATTTACCATTTTTCATAAAATCACACAATTGTATAAAACTACTCTAGATAATTATGACGATAATAAGTTCACTCACAGTTCTAGGAGTCGATGTACTCCTAATCCCAGTCTCCAAGCACAATCTCTGTATTTTTACCAGTGTACTTTGCTCACCACCTATCCATAATGTACAATACATAATTCACCACATCAATGCTTGACCATTATAAAATCAATTCAGGCTCGGTATATAGGCATGATATGTCACGACCCGGTACTCCCCTCGAGCCCGTGACAACCGCCGCGGTGTCTCGGTAGACACTTATTGCTCGGAATGTCAACCCGAAACCCCGCAAGGCTTTACTATCAGTTTCTCTGTTCCCTTGTGAGCAACCATTGTCAAATATCGTGTTCTAAAATATTTTAAGCTGTTTCCAACTTTAAACAAATAAAATATTAATTTTTTCGTCTCACAAGGGTATTTTGGTCATTTTTCTCAAAAATTTTAAAACTGGCTAAAACGTAATATACAAGTACAAAACACACAATTCATATTCAAAATGAGTTTAAAAGTCTAAAATCTTCATTTAAAACGAAATTATGGTTATTTGAATATAATAAGAAAATAAAAGAAATATTAAGTAAAATATTCTATTTTCTTATAAAACAATATTTATAGAGTTATACGTGAATAATTGTTATAACGTAAAAGTTAAATAAATTTATACATACTTAAATACAGTAAGCCAAAATATTTAATTTAATTTACAATAACAAGAGTGCCCCCGAATAAACAAAAGTAAAGAGGACTGTGAACCTACGGTTTGGAAAATACAGATCCCACTGTAGTCCTCGATGAGATCAGCTATCTACAGTCTATACTGAACCTGAAATGGGTGGAAAGGAGGGTGGTGAGATTATAAAATCCCAATGAGTAAACAAACATCATCATAAACATCTATAGTTGAGTACATGGAGACAATAAAGTAAATCATCATAAACTAGGTTATAGCATTATAACACATTTTGTTCAAAACACGTAAAGAGGCTTATGAATCTCATAAAAATCTAGGCTTGTGCCATAAATTCATTCTCGGGGACACCTTGGCCGAGGCATCCTACCGAGACCGCCAAGGCTATTAAAATTCACATTTCACATAAATCATGTTTTTGTTTTGAAAACATAGCCGTTCCTTGGCGTTGGCTGAGTTCCCCCTCACGTGGTGGTTTAGCGTGAAGTGAACCCTAAACTTTACACCAGGAGATACCCTACGCGCCTCTCCGTTCGAGGTAAGAATATAATGGGGTTTACCGTGCCCCTCTAAAAGGCTGGTCCACAGAAACCCCCTACTGCAGTGATTAATTAATATATAATCCAGCATATAATAAAACTCAATAACATGATATGGCAATTTTGTAATTCGTAGTTTTTCAAGGTAACCAAACAATTCGCATTTCAATACAATTGCCAACTAGCCAATCATGCTCGATTTATCATAAGCCAGTTAATTTAAACAATCAAATTGCCACAATTAACAGTCTCCGTGTACTCTATTTTTCAAAATCACTATTAATTTCAAAACAATTTATAATTTAATTTCATTGAAACTCATTTATTCATAAAACATGAAAATTTATCTTTTTAAATTCCTTTTTCCATAGAATTCATGAAAGCATTTAAAAACCACCCTAGATAATTAAAATGACAGTAAGTTTACTCACAATGTCTAGAATGCAGACTTTCGAAGCACTCTGTCTACTGGTCCTCGGATGCAATTTGCTTGCCTTTATCGGAGGACTCACCACCTTGACACAATACAAAATCGAGAGTTTCACCAAGTTGGTACTAAATCAAAATTAAACTAATTTAGATTACCAATGCATGATATGGAATGCAAAAATGCACTGGTAACTATTTAAACTCGGTATTGGCCTAATTCATCTTATCACCCGATTAAATTGCTAACGGGTCCGTTTAAACTCCAATTTAATTCTTTTCAGTTTCTATACCTCAATTGCACCCAAATTAACTTAATGTCCCTCAGTGTGGTGCAAATTATCAGTCCCAACAACAAATTACGAAAATACCCCTAGTGGGTAAAAATTCGTATTTTTGCTCCGAAAATTCCCATTATTTTTCTAGGCTCATAATTCATCATTCCTTAACCAATTCTCCTAGAATAAAATCAAACTCATCCTCACTCACTACATGGTAAATTCAGCCATTAATAGTTGGGGGAGAAAATAAATTCTTTTCTTGTTGTTTTGTTTCTAAATATGCTAAACTAACTAAAAACACTAACATAAATTAAAATCAAATAAATCCAACAACTTTCTCTCTCCTAACCCATTTTTTCAGAATTGAATTCATCATGAAAACATGTAATTTAATCATGGAAAATAAAGAGAAATGCTTGGGAATAAGAAAACTCAAGCTTAATAGAAAAAATCTCACCTTTTTCACTTAATTTCCTTGAAAATTCACACTTTTTCTTTGATTTTCTCTCTCTAGGGTTTTGTTTTCTCCTTTCTCTCTCTTGTTTCTTGCTTGGCCGAATGTTGAAGAAGAAGAATGGTGGGCTGATTTTTTTTATGCCTTTTTATTGTTTAATGAAATAATATTATTTTATTCATATTTTAAATATTTTATTAATTCATTTTTTTTTTCTAGCCATCCACTTGTCCTATTTTTTTCACCATGCATTCCCTTTGACTTATCCAAGTCTTAAGTGAAATTTCCAGATTTTTCCAAAGTTTTGGTGGAGCAAATTTTTCAAAATTACACTTTTGCCCCCGAACTTTTCAAAAATTACATTTTTACCCCAAAAATTGAAAATTTTCCATAATGCATAATTTTCACTCCTCATACACATTTCACACTCCAAATAATTAAATTTGATCAAAATCCTTTCAAAAAATTAAATTTTCGATTTCGAATGGTAAAATTACCATTTTACCCTTTTACTCCAAATTATACCGAAATTAAAATTTTTCACTTCTAAACCTCAAATCTTACTCCAATAAGTCAATTGGGGCCAAAAATCTTTTCTAAAAATTTCCATTTTGTCCCAAGGTGGCAAATGACAATTTTGCCCCTAGTTAGTGAAAATTTCGATTTGACTCCAAATTGATCTTCAAACTCCAAATTACCATTTTAAGTCATTCATGAACTGTGAAACTCTTAATCTCACCTTAAAATTCCTATTTGATCTAGTTCGAGGATTAAATAAACTTTGTTGTACCTCTAGGTACAATACCGACTTTTGTAAATTTTTTGGGACTATCCTAGCATGCAATCATGCTATCATCACATGTAAGTCATGAATAATATTTTATAAGGTCGGGCTTTACATGATATGATATACAACTTATCCGACTACCGCTTAAATGCGGTGCTGACCTAATTCGGCCTATTATCTCCAAATCAATTCTTCTCACTTTCTACACTCCAATTATACTTAAATTACCTTAGTGACTATGAATGAGATTCAATTTATCAGTCTCGATAGCAAATTACGAAAATACCCCTAGTGGGTAAAAATTCGTATTTTTGCTCCGAAAATTCCCATTATTTTTTTAGGCTCATAATTCATCATTATTCATCATAATTCCTCAAATAAACATCAAGATCAGCAGTCAATATTCCCCTAGAAAATTCAGCCAATAATGGTAATGGAGGAAAATAAATTCTTTACTTGTTGTTTTGTTCCTAAATATGCTAAACTAACTAAAAACACTAACATAACTTAAAATCAAATTAATCTAACAACTTTCTCTCTCCTAACCCATTTTGATCAGCCATTAATTCATCATGAAAACATGTAATTTAAGCATGGAAAATAAGGAGAAATGCTTAAGGAAAATAGATTTCAAGCTTAAGTTGAAAAATCCTACCTTTTTCACTTGTTTTCCTTGATTTTCCACACTTTTTCTCTTGAAATTCCTCACCTAGAGTTTGTTCTTCCTCTCTTTCTCTCTCTTCCTTGCTTGGCTGAATATTTGGAGAGTAATGGGCTGATTTATGCTATTTTTTTAAGTTAAATAATAAAATATCCTAAGCTTGACACATGGCATTTTCTTATTAGTCCATTTTTAAAACTTTTAAAATTTTAATCCTTTTTATCTCCACCACACAATTAGTCAATGGTCAAAATGATGATAAGGGATGACCATGTGCTGGAAAAATGTCTTGGTGATGAAAAATTACTGTTTTGCCCCTAAGGTGGTAAAATTACCATTTTACCCCTATACTCCAAATTATACCGAAATTAAAATTTTTCACTTCTAAACCTCAAATCATACTCCAATAAGTCAAATGGGGCCAAAAATCTTTTCTAAAAATTCCCATTTTGTCTCCAAGTGGCAAATGACCATTTTACCCCTAGATAGCGAAAATTTCGGTTTGACTCCAAATTGATCCTCGAACTCCGAATCATCATATTAAACCATTCTGGGACTTTAAAATTCTTAATTTCATCTTAAATTCTCTATTTGATCTAGTTCGAGGCTTAAATCAACTTTGTTGTACCTCTAGGTACAATACTGACTTTTGTAAATTTTTTGAGACTCTCTTAGCATGCAAACATGCTATCCATCACATGTATGTCATGACAAATATTTTTATAGAGTCGGGCTTGTCATCTTCTCCCCCACTTGGATCAACCATATGAACCTTCTTCATGACTGATTTCGACATCCGACTAAATATTAACATTTTAATATTATTTCATTAATAAAATATTATTTTATTCTAAAAATTTTATCTTGTCTCCTTGGTACCCAAAATACCTTATTATGCCTCAATTGACTTCCGAATCGCCTTTTATCTCACAAATTCTCCTCCAATAAAATTATTATTATTTTATTATTATTTGTTCACTTGCGAAATATTTTATCCAAAACTACTCATTTCGTCTTTTATCACTTTTAAACATTTTAATTGACCTCAATTTGCATTCGATCAACTTTATTTATCACCATATCAAAGTATAGGGTATTTCACAATAAAATTTTAATGGCATGACGGGGCTAATATTTTACTACCCAGCCTGTAAGGGTAAAATAAAACAATTTATACAATTCATAAAACACAGCCCAGCCAGTCATGCCAACACAATAACAATATAACATAGGCCATCAATTTCCAATCATAAATTTACAACATACTGGTGGTCTCCAATTACTCTATTTTCAAAATTGTTATTTTGTTTCAAGATAATTTATAAAATCTTTTCATTTAAACACATTTTTATTTATAAAACCTAAAATTTGCCATTTAACTCATTTTCATAAAATTTCACCAAAACCGAGTTAAAACATACTTTAGATAATTAAAATGATGATAACGTTACTCACAATGTCTAGAATGGGGATTTTCGAAGTCCTCCGATTACTAGTCTTCGAGTACAATTCCCTTGCCTTTATCGGTGGACTCACCACCTTAACATAGTATAAAATCGAGAAACTTACTTCATTGGTACTAAATTGAATTTAAACTAATTTAGACTACTAATGCATGATATGGAATGCAAAATGCACTGGTAACCATCTAATCCCCGGTATTGGCCTAATTCGACTTATCACTCGATTAATTGGCCAACGCATCCAATTTAGCTCCAAATTGCTCCATTTCTTTTCCAATATCTTAATTCACCAAACTCAAGTTAAATAATCTAAAATTTGGCAAAACTATCTTCACTTTTCTTCTTAGAATTTTCGGTCAATAATGGTGCATTAACACCATGATTTTTCCTACTACTTTTTCACACCATAATTCATCATTTTCTAATCAATTCTCTTAAAATAAAAATAAAATTCATCCTCACTCAACACAAGGTAGGTTCGGCCATTGATGGGTTGTGGGGAAAATAAATTATTTTCTTGTTGTTTTGTTTATAGACATGGTAAACTAACTGAAAACACTAACATAACTTAGAATCAAACCGATCCAACCTCATTCTCTCTCCATACCCATTCTGACTAGCCATAAATTCATCATGAAAACATGTAATTTAACCATGAAAAATGAGGAGAAATGCGTGGGAAAGGTAGATCACAAGTCAAAATCAAGAAATTTTACCTTTTGTCACTTGTTTCCTTGAATTTCCCACACTTTTCTCTTGAAATTCTTCACCTAGGGTTTTTGTTTTTCTTTTCTCCCTTTGTTCTTCTTGTTCTTGGTTTGGCCGGCCATATGAAGGAAAATTAGGCTGATTTTATGCTTATTTTAAAGCTAAATAAATAATGGATATAAACTTGACACATGTCACCACATTATTGGTCCATTTGTAATTTTTTAACTATTTAGATTTCTCTCTCCACCACTTGAATTCCTTCAATTATCCATGGTAATATTGGATAAAATCCATGTGCTGGACAAGTGTTGGGTGTGTAAAATTACAATTTTTCCCCCAGGGTGGCAAAATTACCATTTTACCCTTATGCTCCAAAAAATACCAGGATTATGATTTTTCACTTCTCAACCTCAAATCATACTCCAACAAGTCAAATATGATCAAAATATTTCAAAACAATTCCCATTTTGTCCTCGAGTGGCAAAATTATCATTTTACCCTTAGATAGTGAAATTTTCGGTTTGACTCCAAATTGATCTTCGAACTCCAAATCACCATTTTAAATCATCCTGGACTGTAAAATTTTCAATTTCACCATAAAATCTCTATTTGATCTAGTTTGAGGCTTAAATCAACTTTGTTGTACCTCTAGGTACAATACCTACTTTTGTAAATTTTTCGGGACTCTCTTAACATGCAATCATGCTATCATCACATGTATGTCATGACAAGTATTTTATAAGATCAGGCTTTACAGTACTACCGCCTTTAAAATAAAATTTTGACCTCAAAATTTCACTTACTGGATTCCAAAAAAAGATGTGGATATTGGTTTTTCTTCCATTCGAGCATTTTTCCACAATACTTTCACCATTGGAATACTCTTGCTCCTTAGCACTCGATCCTTTCGATCTAGAATATGTACAGGCTGTACCTCAAACTTCAAATCTTCATGCAACTCAATTGGTGGTTTTCTCTAGAATATGAGAAGGATCGGGAACATACTTTTTCAACATCGAGACGTGGAAGACATTATGAATCTGATCTAACTCCAGGGGTAATTCAAGTCTATAAGCCATTGGCCTAATCTTTTCAATGATACGAAAGGGTCCAATGTATCTCGGATTGAGCTTTCCCCGCTTCGTGAATCGAATCATACCTTTTATTACCCAATAAAATACCACAAATTATCACAATAGTGTAATCAAATAAAATTTAATACTTCAAAATTTTCAAATTATTACCTTCCCAAGGAGAAACCTTAAGAAAAACTTTATCGTCCATTTCAAACTCCAAATCTTTCCTTCATTTATAAGAATAACTCTTCTGCCTATCTTGAGCTATCTTTAATCACTCTCGAATAACCTTGATCTTGTCATTTGTCAGATCAATCAATTCCACATTAACTAATTTCCTCTCACCCACTTCATCCCAACAGAGCGGAGTTCGACACTTCCTTCCATACAAAGCCTAGTATGGTGCCATCCCAGTACTAGACTAAAAACTGTTATTATACGCGAACTCCACCAATGGCAAGTGTCTGTCCCAACTCCCAATAAAGTCAATGACACAAGCCCGTAACCTATCTTCTAGAGTCTGAATAGTCCTTTCAGATTGACCATTAGTTTGCGGATGAAAGGCAATACTAAATCTCAATTTAGTTCCGAGAGCTTCTCGAAATTTTGGTCAAAATCGTGAAGTAAATCAGGGGTCTCAATCTGAAACAATAGAAACTAGAACTCCATGTAATCTCACAACCTCATCTATATAAAGTTTCGCCAATTTCTCAATAGAATACGTGCTATGGATAGCCAAGAAATGGGCGGACTTAGTTAATCTATCCACAATTACCCAAATAGCATCCTTCCCACTCTGTGTCTGTGGCAAACCCAATACAAAGTCCATAGTCACGTGTTCCCACTTCCATTCTGGAATAGGTAAAGGCTGAAGAGTACTTGATGGTTTTTAATGCTCCGCCTTGATTTGTTGGCATGTGAGACATTTCGCTACAAACTCTGCTATGTCTCATTTCATACCCGACCACCAATAACTTTCTTCAATAGTCCGACACATCTTGGTGCTTCCGGGATGAAAAGCATAGGCGAAAGAATGAGCTTCTTCTAAAATCGCTTATCTCAACTGATCATCCTTCGAGACACAAATTTGGTCTCTAAACATTAAAGTACCATCATCACTGAGTCTAAATTCACTAGTTTCTCCATCGTGCAACTTTTGAACTTCCTGCTTCAACTCATCATCGGATTTCTGCAATTCTCCGATTTGATCCAACAATGAAGGTCTCACAATGAAACTAGCAAGTAGGGTTCCATCCTCACCATTATTCAACTGGATCCCTATAGATTTCATCTCAAGTAACATCGGAAAATAAGAACTCCAAAGTGTTGCTAACGACGATGAAGATTTATGACTTAAGGCATCCGCTACAACATTTGCCTTTCCTGGATGGTAATCAATTACTAAGTCATAATCCTTGATCAACTCTAGCCACCATCTTTGTCTCAAATTAAGTTATTTCTGGGTGAGCAAATATTTCAAACTTTTGTGATCAGTAAAAATTCGACAACGCAAACCATATAAATAATGTCTCCAAATTTTCAATGCGAAGACTACTGCTGCCAACTCCAAGTCATGAGTAGGGTAATTCGTCTCATGCTTCTTCAACTATCAGGAAGCATAAGCTATTACTTTTTCATCCTGCATTAATATGCACCCTAATCCCAACTTAGAGGCATCACTATATACAACAAATCCTCTTCCACTAACAGGAAGTGTTAAAATGGGAGTGGAGGTCAATCGGTTCTTCAGCTCCTAAAATCGACTTTCACAGACATCATCCCACTCAAACTTAACTCTTTTACGAGTCAAATGAGTTAGAGGAGCAGCTATCAATGAGAATCCTTGAACAAACCTCCTATAATAACCAACTAAGCCAAGAAAACTACAAATCTCTGTTACCGTTCTTGGTTGCTCCCATTGTAAGATTGCCTCAATCTTCTTGGGATCGACATAAATTCCAGCTTCGGACACCACATGTCCCAAGAAAACCACTTCCTTTAACCAGAACTCACATTTAGAGAACTTGGCATAGAGTTGTCTCTTGCGTAAAGTTTGTAACACAATGCGCAAATGTGCAACATGTTCATCATCATTCTTCGAATAAAGCAGGATGTCATCTATGAATACTATCACGAAATTATCTAAGTATGGATGGAACACCCTGTTCATAAGATCCATAAAAGCTGCAGGGGCATTAGTCAGACCAAACGGCATCACCAGAAACTCATAATGCCCATAACACGTCCTAAAAGCAGTCTTGGGTACATCATGCTCTTTAATCTTCAATTGATAATACCCAGACCTCAAATCAATCTTAGAAAACAACATAACATCTCGTAACTGATCAAAAAGATCATCAATCCGGGGTAAAGGATATTTATTTTTGATGGTCACTCGATTCAGCTAACGGTAATCGATACACAATCGAAAAGTGCCATCATTCTTCTTTACAAATAGGACTGGTGCTCCCCAAGGAGAAGTGCTAGGGTGAATGAAACCCTTATCCACCAAATCTTGCAACTGGACTTTCAGTTCCTTCAACTCTGCCAGAGCCATTCTATATGGAGGGATAGAAATAGGTGTGATACTCGGAAGTAAATCAATAGGGAACTCAAGCTCTCGATCAAAAGGTAGTCCCGGTAACTCATCAGGAAATACATTAGGAAACTCACTTACTATTGAGACATCCTCTAACTTTGGTTTCCCTTTTGAAGTATTGATCACATGAGCCAAATTAGCCGGATACCCTTTCTGTACTAGTTTCAAAGCCTTAATGACCGAGATTACACAGGACGGTAATACTCGACGTTTCTCGGTAAATACAATCTCTGTTCCCTCCGAATTCCAAAGAATAACTTCTTTCCTGAAACAATCCACATTTACCCGATGTGCAGTTAACCAGTCCATACCCAATATCAAATCAAAATCTTGGATTTCTAGAGGAATCAAGTCACCCCTAAATTCTTCCTTACCAACCATTACTCCACAATCTCTATAACAACTGTTTCTAACTAGCTTTTCTCCTAAAGGGGTGTGAACTACAATTTCTTCCTCTAAGGGTGACAGGTTTTTATAAGCAATTGATGCAAATGCCATACTCACATATGACCTATCTGAGCCAAAATCTATCAAAACATAAGTATCTTTATCAAATAAAGACATAATACCTGTCACTACTCCAGGTTAGACCCGTGCCTCATCTTCCGACACAGCGAAAACTCTTGTCGAAGTACGAGTCTGTGGCCTCGAAGGTGGACATACCGGGGTGTTACTCTCTACACTAGACTATATAGCCACTCCCTACCTCGGGGGCAACCCAGAAGGATTTCTCCTCTGTATATTCGTACGAGCTGGTGGAGATAGAGCAGTTACAGTAGCCTGTCTTAGTTGTGGGCAATCACTACTAAAGTGACCCGGTTGACCACAATGATAACATCGTATTGGTGCCCCTACACTGCCCAACATGATTCTTCTCACACCTCCAGAATCTATCAGAACCTCCAAAACTCTTCCCAGAAGTAGTCATCTCAGATTTGTTAAATCTCGGAGGCCTATGCTGTGTCTATGAAAATGGAGGTCGAGAAGATGCTACGGAAGCAGAAGTAGTACTCCCCGAAGCAGATGACTCTTTGCCTCTTTTTACTGGCTGACTAGAAGATATACCAGGATTCTTCCTTTTTGCAAACTCGGTTCGAATCCTCATATTCTTAATCGCAAGCTTTTCAGCCTGTAAAGCCATCTATACGACCTCCTTATGTGGCTCCTTACCAGTCACTGTCATCCGTTCCCTGATCTCATTACGGAGCCCTTTTTTAAAATAACTAACCTTATATTGCTCCGATTTCACTAGATCCGGCACATATAACATTAGCTCGTTAAAACGAGTTTCGTACTCCTCTATAGTTAAATTCCTCTGTTTCAAACTCAAAAATTCTCTCTTCTTTTCTTTCTGATGAAAATAAGTGAAATACTGACCATCAAATTCTCTGAGAAAGTTAGACTATGTCTGAGGAGTCGTGGAACAGGAATTCACTGAATTCCACCATGTACGGGCTCTGTTCTCTAGTAATCTCATAGCCACCATCAACTTCATGTCATCATCCAACCTCATATCCGACAATGTCTCCGAAACCTGATTAATCCAATCTTTGGCTACGGTTGCATCCAAATCGCTTGTAAAAGAAACGTAACCCAGTTGTCTAGCTTCCTTCCACTTCTTAGCAATAGATACATCCTGTACTGGCATTGGAACTGGAGGTGGGGGTGGTGGTACTATAGGAGGAGCCTGACCAACCTAAGCTTGGCCAGCAATAACGGTAAAGAAGTTTGCCAATGCTTGGACTGCCTCAGGAGACATGGCAGGAGTACCAGTAGGTGGCGAAGGATGTGAAGAATATGGAGAATGTGGAGGAGTCTTGCCTACTCAGTAGCAGGTGCTGCCCGAATGGTGGATGTAGCAGATTTCTCTTCTACTGCATCTAGCTGACGACGTTGGGAATGACCTCTTCCCCTCCCAGCTGATCTAGTGAAAGGTGGGCATCCGCGTCGAGGAGGCATGGCAATCTATACAAGGGAACAAGGCAAATTTAATCAACCTTAGACTCTATATGCAAATGCATGCATCCTATTCAACCTAACTCAACTTAACCTAGGGCCACACTAGCACTATAATTTTTAAAACAACTTTAAAACCAAAAACTTTGATACCAATAGAATTGTCACGACCTGGAACTCCAATCAAGCTTGTGACAATCGCCGCGAAGTCCCGATAGACATTCATTACCCGAAATGTCAATCGAAACCTCGCAAGGCTTAACATCAGTTTTTTTCGCTTCCCCCATGAGTATTAGTTACTAAAATCATGTTTTGAGAGATTATAAACTATTTCCAATTCAAAACAATAGAAAAATAAATTGTTCCTCACAAGGGCATTTTGGTCATTTTTCCTCAAAAATCTCGAAATCAGCTAAAAATGTAGTAAGCAAGTACAAAACACATAATTCATAATCAAAAATGAGTTTTAAAGTCTAAAATCTTCATTTAAAACGAAATTATGATTATTTGGATATAATAAAAAAAAAGAAATATTAAGTAAAATATTATATTTTCTTATAAAACAATATTTATAGAGTTATACGTAAATAATTTTTGTAGTGTAAAAGCTAAATAAATTCATACATACTGTAATACAGTAAGTCAGAGTATTTAATTTAATTTACAATAACAAGTGGGCCCCCCTATATAAACAAAAGTAAATAAGACTGTGAACTTACAGTTTGGAAAACGCAATTCCAACGGTAGTCCTCGATGAGATCAGCTATCTATAGCCTATTATGAACCTGAAATGGGTGGAAAGGAGAGTGGTGAGATTTTATAATCCCAGTGAGTAAACAAACATCATTCAAAAGATCTAAAGTTGAGTAAAAGGAGACTATTAAAACATTTCATCTAAATATGTTTTTCATAACATAAATACTCATTTCTTTTAAATAATCAACATGGCTTATGAGTATTTTAAAAGCTTGGCTCCTGCCAAAATCATTCTCGGGGATACCTTGGTCGAGGCATCTAACCGAGTCCGCCAAGGCTATTAAACATTTGGTATACACGTAAACAAATTATTAGTTTGAAAAACGCAGCCGTTCCTTGACGTTAGTGGAGTTCATCATCACGAGGTGGTTCGGCGTGACGTGAACTCTAACCATACCTCAGGAGATATCCTACGCGTCTTTCCGACCGAGGTACATATATATATATCCGGCTTCCGTGCCCCTCTAATAGGCTGGTCCACAGAATCTGCCTACTGCAGCAAGCTAAACCCACCATACAATAAAATTTTGACGGCATAACGGGGTTAATATTTTACTACCTAGCCTGCAAGGGTAAAATAAAACAATTCATACAATTCATAAAACACAACCCAACCAGTCATGCCAACACAATAACAATATAACATAAGCCATCAATTTCCAATCATAAATTTATAACATATTGGTGGTCTCCAATTACTCTATTTTCAAAATCGTTATTTCGTTTCAAGACAATTTATAAAATATTTTCATTTAAACACATTTTTATTTATAAAACCTAAAATTTGCCATTTAACTCATTTTCATAAAATTTCACCAAAACTGAGTTAAAACATACTTTAGATAATTAAAATGATGATAAGGTTAATCACAATGTCTAGAATGGAGATTTTTGAAGTACTTAAATTACTAGTCCTCGGGTGCAATTCTCTTACCTTTATCGGAAGACTCACCACCTTAACACAGTACAAAATCGAGAAACTTACTTCATTGGTACTAAATTGAATTTAAACTAATTTAGACTACTAATGCATGATATGGATTGCAAAATGCACTGGTAACCATCTAATCCTCGGTATTGGCCTAATTCGACTTATCACCCGATTAATTGGCCAACGCGTCCAATTTAGCTCCAAATTGTTCCATTTCTTTTCCAATATCTTAATTCACCAAACTCAAGTCAAATAACCTAAAATTTGGCAAAACTATCATCACTTTTCTTCTTAGAATTTTTGGTCAATAATGGTGCATTAACACCGTGATTTTTCCTACTACTTTTCCACACCATAATTCATCATTTTCTAACCAATTCTTTTAAAATAAAAATCAAATTCATCCTCACTCAACACAAGGTAGGTTTGGCCATTGATGGGTGGTGGGGAAAATAAATTCTTTTTTTGTTGTTTTGTTTCTAGACATGGTAAACTAACTAAAAACACTAACATAACTTATAATCAAACCGATCCAACATCATTCTCTCTCCACACCCATTCTGACTAGCCATGAATTCATCATGAAAACATGTAATTTAACCATGGAAAATGAGGAGAAATGCATGGGAAAGGTAAATCCCAAGTCAAAATCAAGAAGTTTTACCTTTTGTCACTTGTTTCCTTGAATTTCCCACACTTTTCTCTTGAAATTCTTTACCTAGGGTTTTTGTTTTTGTTTTCTCCCTTTGTTCTTCTTGTTCTTGGTTTGGCCGGCCATATGAAGGAAAATTAGGCTGATTTTATGCTCATTTTAAAGCTAAATAAATAATGGATATAAACTTGACACATGTCACCACATTATTGGTCAATTTGTAATTTCTTAACTATTAAGCTTTCTCTCTCCACCACTTAAATTCTTTCAATTATCCATGGTAATATTGGATAAAATCCATGTGCTGGACAAGTGTTCGGTGTGTTAAATTACAATTTTTCCCCTAGGGTGGCAAAATTACCATTTTACCCCTATCTCCGAAAAATACCGAGATTACAATTTTTCACTTCTCAACCTCAAATCATACTCCAACAAGTCAAATATGATCAAAATATTTCAAAAAAATTCCCATTTTGTCCTCAAGTGGTAAAATTACCATTTTACCCATAGATAGTAAAATTTTTTATTTGACTCCAAATTGATCCTCGAACTCCAAATTACCATTTTAAATCGTTCCTAGATTGTAAAATTTTCAATTTCACCCTAAAATCTCTATTTGATCTAGTTCGAGGCTTAAATCAATTTTGTTGTACCTCTAAGTACAATACCTACTTTTGTAAATTTTTCGGGACTCTCCTAGCATGCAATCATGCTATCATCATATGTATGTCATGACAAGTATTTTATAAGATCAGGCTTTACAGATGGTCAATGGGTACCAAAGAGGCATGCACTAGAGGAGAGCGATAAAGAAGGAGAATATGAAGAAAAGGGAGAATGAGAAAAAGTGAGGGAAGATGAGGAAGAAGCTTTTGAATAGCCAGCAATAGCTAGTGATGCACCAAATGTCCCTAACTTCAAGCACACATTGAATGGTCTTATGAATTATATGGGAAACAAGGAAACTCACTTGATGGCTAGTATAAAATCATCACATATTCGTTTGTTGGATAGGATTGATGCTCTTAACACACGAGTAGTTGCTTTGCAAAATGATTTCTACTCTGCTATGGCTTCATCACCATTTTCGCTTGTCAGACCACCATCTTTGCTACGTCATCATGAGCTCATGGGATACATGTTATTTTTTCTACTTGTAAAGGCTATAATTGCTAGTACATTTACATAACATTTGCATTTGCCTCTTGTAACAATACTTTGGTACTTTGTTTTGTTAATTGTGGATAGTTGATGTTTTGACAACATTATGCTTAGTCTCATTAACATATTACAATTCTCTTATTGTCCATAATGCTTATTATTACTTGAAAATTTTGTATGAGGTTCTTAATATATGCATAAATCCATGTGGCTATCTAAGCTTTTAAATTTATCTTACCATTTTGAGATGCCATTCTTTTTTATATAACAAAAAGAAAAAGAATACTTTCAAGAAAATTTTCAAGCCTTATAGCTTTAAAGCATGATGTTTTTTATACTAATATTGAGATTTTTGCACTCAAAAATATTTTTCAAACTTATCACAAAGTGAGGAGGAGTTTCTATAAAGACTTCAATAACTTTAAAACCTCTCAACAAAAGTTCTAAACTCAAATATTCAAGGGGAGTTTAATTTAAAGATTTGTAAATGTGCTCATTAGTTTTATCATATCAAAAAAGGAGAGATTGTTAGCTTTACAATTGATCCTGTTTTGAAATGACTAAAACAAATGATTAAAAATTGCAAACTCAAGACTTTGAAATGCTTCAAAAACCTCTTGAATGATAAAATGAAAATGGCTAAGTGTTTGAACAAAGTAAAAGCTCAAAATGGCTAAAAAACAAGTGTTTAGGCTATAAATATCGTGACATTCTCCTGAAGTCTATATACTTTTGCTAACACAGAGCAAAATATTAAAGCTCTCAAACAAAAGTATTGAGACTTAGTTAATAAGTCCCGAGACTTCTCAACCCGAGAGCAAAGATTGAGCTTCAGAGGTAATAGTATCGAGACTTAGTTCATAATTTTGAGACTTCTCAACTCGAGAGAAAAAATTAAGATTTAGGGGAAAAATTATTGAGACTTAAGGAAAGAGTATTGAGACTTTTGAAATAGAAGCATTCTGTTTCAAAAGTATTGAGACCCATTATGGAAGTCTCAATACCTCATTCAAATCGAGAAAACATGCTATTAGGTAAGTATCAAGACCTACAAAGGAAGTCTTGATACCTGCTCAAACCCAGAAGAAAAGTATTGAGACTTTGGTAGCAAGTATCGATACTTTAGGCCAAACAGACATGAAAATGACAACTTCAAGAGCTTGTTTTTGCATTTAATGTTTGGCAACGACTCCAAAAGACTCCTTTGGTATAAAATAAAGCCTCCTACCTTATTTATGAAGTAAGAAGACTCTAAAAAACATATTCCAACAAGAAAGCAACTTCAAAATTCAAAGATCATAATATTTGTCACAGCCCAATTTTTAGGCCATGACCAGTGCAAGGGCCCAATGGGCTCAGCCCACTAAGCCCAAGTAAGCCTACTTAATTGATCTTATACATTAATCCCTATTCCTTTAGAATCCAAAGCTCTAAATGTTCAAATACCGTTTCTTTGAAAATGATTCATAAAACCCAATCATACATTCATAATGTTATCATCCACCAATATATTCATTAATAGATTAACAATGATTCTTAATGTTCACATTAAATATTCACATACACATAATTAGACCTTGACCGTCAACGAAGTGACTCTGGGCATAATTGAT
The DNA here is from genome assembly GCF_053813885.1 of Theobroma cacao. NCBI lineage: Eukaryota > Viridiplantae > Streptophyta > Magnoliopsida > Malvales > Malvaceae > Theobroma > Theobroma cacao. The sequence continues at coordinate 9,275,465 of NC_142643.1, forward strand.
AACACTTAGTGTCACATTAAACCTAATGAGTAATATACAAGAAGGAGCACCTCGTCCTAAGATCCAATCACCTTTAACTCAGGAAACTTAAAACATAAATTTTAAAAACGTGAGTATAAACTCAATGAGTGAACATAGGAAGGGAACAAGCATCAATATAGGAGGTTTTAGAAATCATGATGCATTTATGTTGAAGACAATGTAATTTAACTCAATTTCTTGTCACAATGGAAATCTGTCTTTGCTGCGGTGAAAATCAAGTGGAAACCGTTTCTCAAGTTTTAACATTCAAAAATCAATGCAATCATAATATAATTTCCAAAACCTCTCTCTATATATATATATATATCATATATAAACATATATATAACCATCGGCCTCGGCCCCAACTCTGTCTCAGCTTATGTGCACTACCACACTGCACATAGCCAGGTTAGCACAGCTCATGTGCACTCATACACCGTACATGGCTGGGTCAGCATAGCTCATGTGCACTCGGACACCGCACATGACTGGGTCATAATTATCACAAAAAATATCATTTAATGTATAATATACACATCAACATAATGTAGAAACTCATGAATTCATCATGTTCATATCTCATAATATCAAAACATTTCATCAAGGGTTTGTTCCCATGCAACTTTTAAAGAAAAACCAAAAAAATATTTCAAGTGGCTCAATCAAGCATAAAATCATTTATTCCAAAACATTTTAATGCAAGTTCACTCACCTGACAAGAACGAGATATTAAGTTGCAATTTGTTCGAAGATGTCTCTAACTATTTTCACTGGTCGGTCGCTCGTTATTTACTCTGGCATGCCCCCACAATACTCCAACTTTATCTTTGCACTTCTTAGCAATAACACGAACTCAATATATTTAATTACATATGAAATACCCCATACTTTGATATGGTGATAAATAAAGTTGATCAAATGCAAATTGAGGTCAATTAAAATGTTTAGAAGTGATAAAAGACGAAAGGAGTAGTTTAGGATAAAATATTTCGCAAGTGAGAAAATAATAATAAAATAATAATAATTTTATCGGAGGAGAATTTGTGAGATAAAAGGCGATTTGGAAGTCAAGTGAGGCATAATAAGGTATTTTGGGTACCAAGGAGACAAGATAAAATTTTTAGAATAAAATAATATTTTATTAATAAAATAATATTAAAATATTAATATTTAGCTGAATGTCGAAGTCAATCAAGAAGAACGATCATATGGTTGATCCAAGTGGAGGAGAAGATGACAAGCCCGACTCTATAAAAATATTTATCATGACAAACATGTGATGGATAGCATGTTTGCATGCTAGGAGAGTCCCAAAAAATTTACAAAAGTCGGTATTGTAGCTAGAGGTACAATAAAGTTGATTTAAGCCTCGAACAAGATCAAATAGAGAATTTATGATGAAATTAAGAATTTTAAAGTCCCAGAATGGTTTAATATGGTGATTCGGAGTTCGAGGATCAATTTGGAGTCAAATCGAAATTTTTGCTATCTAGGGGCAAAATGGTCATTTGTCACCTGGGGACAAAATGAAAATTTTAGAAAAGATTTTTTTTGGTCTCATTTGACTTATTGGAGTATAATTTGACTTATTGGAGTAAGATCTGAGGTTTAGAAGTGAAAAATTTTAATTTCGGTATAATTTGGAGTAAAAGGGTAAAATGGTAATTTTGCCACCCTAAGGGCAAAATTGTAATTTTCCACCACCAGGACATTTTTCCAGCACATGGTCTTCCTTTATCCTCATTTTGACCATTGACTAATTGTGTGGTAGAGATAAAAAGGATTAAAATTTTAAAATTTTAAAAATGGACCAATAAGAAAATGACATGTGTCATACCTTTATTATTTTATTGTTTCTTATTAAAAAGGCATAAAATCAGCCCATTTTCTTAATATGGCCTGCCAAGGAAGGAAGAGAGAGAAAGAGAGGAAGAACAAAGGGAAAAACAAGAAAACCTAGGTGGAAAATTCAAAGAAAAAGTGAAGAAATCAAGGAAACAAGCTAGGTAAGTTAGAATTTCTTTAGTTTTCCTTGATACCTAGCTTACCCATGCTTTTGTTCTTGATTTTCATGGTTGAATATTAAGTTATTATGATGAATTCAATTCTGAAAATGGGTTAGGAGAGAGAAAGTTGTTAGATTAATTTGATTTTAAGTTATGTTAGTGTTTTAAGTTAGTTTAGCATATTTAGAAATAAAACAACAAGAAAATAATTTATTTTCTCCCACAATCATTAATGGCCGAATTTATCATGTGTTGAGTGAGGATAAATTTGATTTTCATTTTAGGAGAATTGGTTAAGAAATGATGAATTATGAGCCTTGAAAAATAATGGAAATTTTCGAAGCAAAAATACGATTTTTACCCACTATGGGTATTTTCGTAATTTGCTACCGAGACTGATAAATTGAATCTCATTCACAGTCATGGAGGTAATTTAGTTATAATTGGAGTGTAGAAAGTGAGAAGAATTGATTTGGAGTTAAATTGGAGATAATAGGCCGAATTAGGTCAACACCGCATTTAAGCGGTAGTCAGATAAGTTGTATATCATATCATGCATATATACCGAGCCTGAATTGATTTTATAATGGTCAAGTATTGATGTGGTGAATTATGTATTGTACATTGTGGATAGGTGATGAGCAAAGTACATTGGTAAAAATACAGAAATTGTGCTTGGAGACTGGGATTAGGAGTACATCGACTCTTAGAATAGTGAGTGAACTTATTATCATCTTAATTATCTAGAGTAGTTTTATACAACTGTGTGATTTTATGAAAAATGGGTTTAAATGGTAAATTGCTATGTTTGAAGAGAAATTGTGATTTTATAAAATGATTTTATAAATTTTCTGAAAAATCGAATATTGGTTTTGAAAATAGAGTAATTGGAGACTGCCAGTTTGTGTTGCAAATTTATGGTTTTGAATTGAATGGCTTATGACAATAAATGAGCATGAATGGCTAAACTGATTTTGGTGTTAGAATTATTTATACTGTGTATTCAGCCTTGAGAGGCTAGGTTGCGATAAATTACCATGTCATGCTAGAATGAATTTTATTGATTGGTGGATTATATATTAATTATTTACCGCAGAGGGGGTTCCGTGGACCAGCCTATTAGAGGGGCACGGTAAACTCCATTATATTATTACCTCAAACGGAGAGGCGCGTAGGGTATCTTCTGGGATAAAGCTTAAGGTTCACTTCACGCCAAACCACCACGTGAAGGGGAACTCAGCCAATGCCAAGGAACGGCTATGTTTCAAAATAAAAATATGATTTATGCGAAATATGAAATTTTAACAGCCTTGGCGGACTCGATTAGATGCCCTGCGCAAGGTATCACTGAGTATGAGTTTTGGCATGAGCCAAAGTTTTAAGAAATTCATAAGCCAAGTTGATTTCTCGATTTATATGGATTGATTTTATTTGGTTGAAATGAGTTGAAAGGTAATGAAATTACAGTATGATGACTTATTTTAATTGTCTCCATTTACTCGACTTTAGATAGTTTAGATGGTATCTGTTTACTCACTAGGATTTTATAATCTCACCACCCTCATTTCCTCACATTTCAGGCTCGGGGAATTCCATAGTTAGCTGACTTTGACAAGGACCTTCATTGGGACTCGAATCGGTAAAAGCTGTAGGTTTTCAGCTTCTAATGCATTTTGGATAGATGTGGGCCCACGTGTCACTGTAAAAGAAATTTTATGCTTTGGTTATTTGCTTTATAGTATATATGAATATAATTATCTTTTACGCTATAAGAATTATGTACCGATAGTTTTATGAAAATTATTTTACAAGAAAATAGTTTATTTTATTGAATATTTTTAGTATATTCAAATGGTCAAATTTTCACTTCAAATGAATGTTTTAGATAATTAATTTGTTTTTAAATCATTAAATATATATTTTCAGCTTACCTACTACATTTTTAGCAAGTTTCGAGGTTTTCGACAAAAATGACGAAAATGCCTCTGTGAGCCAAAAAAAAAATAATATGTTATGTTATGATTTGGAAATGATTTGTAATTCTTCGTATTTTGATTCTTTGATAACTATTGCTCACTGGAGAAGTGCGAAAGCTGATACGAGAGTCTTGCGAGGTTTCGATCGACATTCGGGGTGAAGAATGTTTGTCGAGGCTTCACGGCTATTGCCACGGGCTCGATGGGGAGTTTCGGGTCATGACAACATATGTATACGAGCAGCACTTCAATCAATTAACCCTTACTTAAATTTATATTTTTCCTCCTATTAGGAAACCATCTTCAATTAACTCACATCTTAATACATTTTTACTAAAATTACTTATATCCATTGCTTATGTAATTCCTTAAATTATATCACCGGTAACTTGATTATGATGTCACGTGTCTACTTCAACCTTTCTAAATAATTTTCACCCAAATCCCTCTTATATTTCCACACATAATCCACATATATGGCAGCAACAATCATTCTCACTTTCACTCGATTATTTCCTAGTTTAAACTCATTGTTATCTATCTAACTTTCAATACTTTGTTTCTCAATCCTCCATCCACAATATTCCTTTTTCATTTCTTTCAAATGACATGCCATACAATCTTAACAATTTTCAACTAGCTTATGCAAGTAGATCCTTTCAACAACCATAATTTCCCACAATATTCAACTAATCGTAGGCTTTAAAACATAGTGTTAAGCTTACCGTTTTCCTTTTCCACTTTGAGTCCTTCATGTACCCATGGGTTTATTGGCTTACATGTTATCCATTTTTCTCCAATCAAGCCAATCTTCGCTGCCACAAGAGATTTTTCTAAGTCACTAACTCATTTTCAAAGACTACTTAAGCCAGAAACAAGAATTCTTACCGTTCCTTGCTTGAATCACCAAAACCAAGCTTTTTTCTGCTTGAATCACCAAAACCAAGCTTTTTCTTTCTTTCTCTCATTTTATTTCTTCTTCTCCTAGAGTTTATATGTGCTGGAAATTGGGGTTAGAAGTTGTAACTTTGGTGCACAAGAAGTTGGGAGAAGAATGAAGCAAGAAGAGAAAAGAAATGAAAAGAAAACAAGGAAAGAAAATGAAAGAAAATTAGTTTTCCATGGGAGAATGAGAGAATGGCATTGGAAGCTTCAAGAATGAAGAAGAAAATATCTTGCTGGGAGGATAAAGACTGTTTTGGGCTGATAAGGATGAGAGTCAAAGCTTCCTTTGGAAGCTTTGACCAAACTTTATGCAAAATTACTATTTTACCTTTTAAGTTTCTTTCCATTTTAATTTAGTCCTCCCAACACTCATTTAACTCTAATTTCCTTCTATTAACTTCTTCTACATATGTACAAACAAAGTATGAAGTTGGTACTCTAATGCAGTGTCCCCATAATATTTAAAATATTTATTTACCTGCGTTATCTTTACTTAATAAAGACACGCGGCCCCATTAATGTCATTTTTCTCTGAAATTTTTCTCATTCTTCTTCTCCCCCACTTAGGTTGCCCATATACTCCTTCTTCATGAAAAGTTTTTACACTAAATAAAATATTAATATTTTAATATATTTTATTAATAAAATATTATTTTATTCTAAAAATTTTCTCGTCTCCTCTTGTCCCCTTGGTACCCAAAATACCTTATTATGCCTCAATTGACTTCTGAATCACTTTTTATCTTGCAAATTCTTCTCCAAAAAGAAATCATTATTTTATTATTATTTTCTCGTGTGCAGAATATTTTATCCCAAACCATTCCTTTCATCTTTTATCATTTCTAAACATTATAATTAACCTCAATTGGCATCCAATAAACTTTATTAGTCATTATATCAAAGTACGGGGTATTATAATATTCCATCTCTTTCTTCATTTAAGTCTTTAATGTAATAAAGTGTTGAGCCATTTATTTCTCTAATCCTCATTTATTACCTCAGAAAAATGTTGTATTCATTAAAGCATATTTGCCTTAGAAAGGCTTTCAAGTTTTCCTTCATTTCACTCTTGTATTATTGTGGAAGGTTATACCTTAACCATTAAAAGGTAAAGTTAGTTATACCTTAACAGTAGAAAAAGTACAAGGGTTGAAACTAAACCTCAAAAAGGCTTTTATAAAGGTTATGTTTAAACCTTCAAAAGGCATTTTTCATAGTAGATTTGAAACTCCTTAGCAAGCTAAGGGATAGGATGTAAACAAAAGGCCGAACCTTTATAAAAATATTGTGTGCAAGCTATTATCTTCTCTTAAGCTTTTCATGGCTAAAATTTAATTCTTCACAAAAGGTTTATAGCTTTATTAAAGTTTTCAAAAAAGAGTTCTTAAACTATCAAGTTCAAATATTATTTAATGGCCAAAATTTTTGAAGTTTCCAATTCACCCCCTCTTAGACATTTATTAATTGAGCTTATTGCAATAACATTAGTAAATAGTAGGAACTTAAAGTGCTTGTATGCCTTTGTCTGAATTTTTCATTCATTTCATGTCTCAAGTTGGTCGCTAGAAACTCTTATATAAAGTTACAAGTGTCTCTTCATTAAGGACACAACCTTTCATTGAAGTCTCTCTTTGTCTTTCGACATAACCTTCTCAATTGAAGTGTCTCTTTATCTTTGGATACAACCTTTAATCTTATAAGTCATAACCTTTGGATTATATGTGTTTTTTCAATAGTCACATTATTAAGTGACATAACCTTTCATTTTGAAAATACACCAATAATCATTCACTGGGTTTCATTATTTTCTCAAGGTTTATCACTTGTAACCCATTTGTACACTATTTATGGAGACAAATAAAACTTTAAGGACAATGGTATTATACAATTCTTGAAGTTATTTCATTATTTTCTAGTTCTATGTTCTAATATTATTAGGTTGAAAGAAGCAATTGGCAAAGTGATTTTTATGCATACTTTCATAAGAGCAAATGCCTGTTCTGATTCTTTGGCTAAGTTAGGTGTAGATCAAAATGATATGTCAAATCCTGCTTTGTAAAATAATTATGATGTTATTCACATGCTTGATAGAATGTTTGTATATTGAGGAAGCCCGAGAAATCGACAAAAGACGATATTGCCCCTAAAGGTGTTGTGAAGTTGATTTATACCTCAAGCTAGTTCAAATGAAAAATTTAAAAGGTATTTGAGAGTTCTGAAACCCCAAAATCTACTTGGAATGGTGATTCGGAGTTCGAGGATCAATTTGGAATCAATCAGGAAATTTGATCGGTTATGGGGTAAAATGGTCATTTTGCAATTTGAGGACAAAATGGGAATTTTTTTTTTAAAAAAAATATTTTCTTAGACCCATTTGGCATATTTGAGTATGATATGAGTATTGAAGTACAATTGGAAGATTTAGCAGTGAAAATATATGAATTTTCGATATTTTTGGAGTATAAGGGCAAAATGGTAATTTTGCCATCCGAGGACGAAATTGAATTTTTCGAGAGAATTTAGATCAAATTTGATTAAATGGAGCATGATATGAGTATAAGGAGTGAAAATTATGCATTTTTGTAATTTTTCAATTTTTGAGGCAAAAATGTAATTTTTCACTTTTACGGGGGTAAAAGTGTAATTTTTAAAAAATTTGCTCCACCAAAACTTTGGAAAAGTCTAGAAATTTCATGGAAGACATGGATAAGTGAAGAGGATTGAGTGGTAGAAAAAGAAAGTCAAAAAGATGGCTAGAAAAAAAATAAAATAATAAAATATTCAAAAGGTAAATAAAATAATAATATTTTATTAAGCCTATTAAAAGGCTTGAAAGTTCCAGAATTCTTCATTGGGAGGGTCAGCCAAAACCAGCAGGAGAGAGAGAGAAATAAGAACAAACCCTAGAGTGAGAAAATTCAAAGAAAAAGTGTGATTTTTCAAGGAATCAAGTGTTTAAAGGTATGATTTTTCAAGCTTAGCTTAAGATTTATCATTTCCATGCATTTCTCCTTTTTTTTAATGGTTAAATTATGTGTTTTGATGATGGATTCAAATCTGATCATATGGGTTTAGAGAGAGAAAGTTGTTAGATTAATTTGATTTTGAACTATGTTAGTGTTTAGTGTTAGTTTAGCATGTTTATGAGTAAAACAGCAAGAAAAATATTCATTTTCTCCATGAATTTCTCTAGGCCGAATCTAGCCAATGGTGTGTGAGGATGAGGTTGACTTTATTTTAAGAGAATTAGATGGAAAAATGATGAATTATGAGGTTGGAAATTAAATGGGAATTTTTGGTGTAAAAAAATTGAAATTTTTACCCACTAGGGGTAAAAGCATAATTTATGATCCGAACTGATAAATTGGACCACATTCACAGTCATTGAGGTATTGTGGATATAATTGGATAATTAAAATTGAAATGGATGGAATTGGAGTTGAATTGGAGATTTTAGAAATTTACACCGTGTATAGGCGAGTTAGGTTGGACACTGTGATTAAGTAATTGTCCAAACATTTCACACCCTATCTAATGCATATGCATGAATAAGAGCCTGAAATAATATATATTGATTTGACACAAATTATTGAATTTTTTGTGTCATGTATTGTGGATAGGTGGTGAGCTATCTGATACGGGTAAAAGACTACACCCGAGGACCGAGAATAGGAGTATATCTACTCCTAGTACAGTGAGTAAACTTACTATCATCTTAATTATCTAGAGTAGATTTATTTAATTGTGTGATTTTATGAAAAAATGGTTTAATTGGAAAATTATTGTGTTTTATGGGAAAATAGGATTTTATAAAATAATTTTATAAAATTTTTGGAAATTTAATAATGATTTCAAAAATAGAGTAATTGGAGACCTATACTATGATTGTGTTGTTTATCCATGATTTTACATTAAATGGCTTATGATAAATGTGTGTATGACTGGTTATGTTTTTTATTTAAATAATATGTGAACTACTTTGATTTGCCTTGAATGTGTTAAGTGAGCCATGTCATACTGTTGTGATTTTATTGGTGGGTGGATTATAAAGTGGGCACTGCAGTGACGGGGGTTCCATGGGCCAGCCTAATTAGAGGGGCACGGTTCCCAATTATTGAGCTTACCTCGATTGGAGAGGCGCGTAGGATAACTCCCTAGGTAGGATTTGAGTACACTTCACGCTGGCCACCACGTGAAATTGGGACTCAGCCAACGCCAAGGAACGACTGTGTTGTCAGAGGTGAAATGTATTTGTGTGTGTGACAATAAACAGCCTTGGCGGTCTCGGTAAGATGCCTTCGCGGGGTATCCCCGAGAATGGATTTTTGGCAAGGGCCAAGTTTTTGAAAAGTGCATAAGCTATGTTGAGGAATTGAATGAAATCCAATTATTTATATGGGTTGGGATGAATTATTTTAATTGTCTCCTATTACTCGGCTTTAGATTATTTTGATGATGTTTGTCTACTCACTGAGATTTTATAATCTCACCCCTTCTTCCTATACATTTTTCAGGCTCAGAATAGGCAGTAGACTATCAATTGCATCGAGAAGTAAATTTCGGAGTTGCATCCTAAAAGGCAAGGTTATAGACTTAAACCTTCTCAGTTATTTCGGGGCCCACGTGTCATTGTAATTTAAATTGCATACTCCAGTTTTTTTTATATTACAATATGTATAAATTTATTTTGTTTTTATGTGCAGAAAATTAATTTTTGATGTTTCAAAAATATACATATATATTGTTTTACATTAAAATAGATAATTTTAATTAATATTTTTATTTTATTTTATCATTAAAAAAAAGGAAAAAAGAGAGAGGAATGGAAAAACTGGTACAAAAGCCTTGCGAGGTCTCGAAAGGCATTCGAGGGAAGAATGTCTGTCGAGACTTCGTGACGGTTGTCACGGGCTCGATGGGAGTTTCGGGTCGTGACATGATATGTCTTAAGTTGTTAGAGAAAATCGAGGTGTACAAATTAACTAGTATTTTGGTTGTGTATTTTGTTTGTAATGTGATGTTTGTCTTGTTGGAGGTGTTTAATTTTTTGTAGCCCAAAGGCAATCTGTCACGACCCGGAACCTCCCTCAGGCCCATGACAATCGCCGCGACGTTCCGATTGACACTCATTATCCGGAATGCCAACCGGAACCCCGCAAGGCTTACATATCAGTTTCTTTCCTTTCCTATGAGCAATCATTGTTAGATATCGAGTTTTTAGAGAATATATACTATTTTAGATCAAAAACAATCAAAATAAAATTTTCGCCACATAGGGGTATTTTGGTCATTTTTTTCTCAAAAATTTCAAAACTGGCTAAAACGTAATATACAAGTACAAAATACATAATTCATATTCAAAATGAGTTTAAAAGTCTAAAATCTTCATTTAAAATGAAATTACGGTTATTTGAATATAATAAGAAAATAAAAGAAATATTAAGGGAAATATTCTATTTTCTTATAAAACAATATTTATAAAGTTATACGTGAATAATTTTTATAACGTAAAAGCTAAATAAATTTATACATACTGAAATACAGTAAGCCAAAATATTTAATTTAATTTCCAATAACCAGAGGGCCCCCGAATAAACAAAAGTAAAGAGGACTATGAACCTACGGTTTGGAAAATGCAGATCCAATGGTAGTCCTCGATGAGATCAGCTATCTACAGTCTATACTGAACCTGAAATGGGTGGAAAGGAGTTGGGTGAGATTTTGCAATCCCAATGAGTAAACAGACATTATCATAAATATCTAAAGGCGAGTAAAATGGAGGCAAGTTTAAACAACAAATTTCAACCCATTTCATAATGTTTTCAATTTATTTCTTAAACCATAAAATATTTGTAATTTACCAAAACAATTGTTAAGGCTTATGTCTTTTATTAAAACAAGGCTCAAGCCAAAACTAATCCTCGGGGATACCTTGGCCGAGGCATCTAACCGAGTCCGCCAAGGGTGTTAAAATATTCACACGTGAAACACATTTTTATTTTTAAAAACCAGCCGTTCCTTGGCGTTGGCCGAGTTACACATTCACGTGGGGGTTCGACGTGAAGTGAGCTCTAATACTACCTCAGGAGTTACCCTCATCGCCTCTACAACCGAAGTAACTATATAACTGGGTTTACCGTGCCCCTCTAATAGGCAGTCCACGGAAACCCGTCACTGCAGTGACTAACCCACCAATTTTAATAAAATTTCGACAGTATAACGTGGCTTTTATTTATTTATCCAGCCTGCATAGTAAAATCAACTTACATAACTTTTCCAAATGCACTCACAAAATATAGCCACATATACTCATTTCTCATAAGCCATTCCTAGGAAAATATATATTTTTCAAGTCAGTTTGCAGCCTCCAATTACTCAATTTCATAATCAATACAATATATTTTTATTTATCACATTTATTCCTAAAACATCAAAAATCCCGTTTTCATTTCATAAAATACATAAAGGGCATTTAAAAATAAACTCTAGATAATTTACAATAATAATAAGTTTACTCACCGTTTGAACAAACTAAAAGCTTTCTAAGCGCCCCGATCACTACTCGTCGGGTACGACTTCTTTGCCTTTTCCGGAAGGCTCTCCTCCTAGACACATTACAAAAATTTACACAATTCATCACATTGATGCTAAATCACTATATAATTAACTTAAATCCTATACTAATGCATGGTATGAAATGCAATAGCCTAAACCGGCTTAAACGCGGTATTAACCTATTTTTGGTACTTTGCCCGATAAATTGCTAACGCGCTCCATTTTAGCTCTAAATCATCCCATTCTCTCTCCAACATTTCTAACCATTAAATATCAGCCAATAACCTTCTAAAAACAACAAAATCAGCGCACTCCCTTCCTTGAAAAATTCGGCCAAAAATTGGACATTAACTCGGTTAATATTCTACTTTGTTTTTCTATCACGTTTAATCGTTTTTCATCATTTTCTCTTCATTTTCCTTAGAATAAAATCAATTCATCATCATTGTACAGCATTGAGCATCCAGCCAAGAGTGGGTATTGTGAAAATTTACTGATTTCTTGCCCAATTTAATTTCTAAACACATTTAACTAACTAAAACTATCAATTTAACTAAAAATCAAAACCTAAAAATTTCAATTTCTCTCCCCTAGAATTTCGTCCAGCCCTTGATATCACTTTTTGATCTCTCTCCTCAAGCATGCTAAATGGAAATAAAGGCATAGGAAAGGTAGAAATCAAGCTAAAATCGAAAAATCTTACCGTTAGACGCGTAAACGGTCGAAAACCGCGAATTTCCCTTTGAATTTTCTTGTTTCTCTTTGGTTTTTCTTTTTTTCTTCCTTTCCTCTCTATTTCCTCTCTTGTTCTTCCTTATGGCCGGCCAGCACTCAAAATTTGGGTTTAAATGGCTGACTTTTCATTAAAATAATATTATTTCTTTAAAAAATGCCATGTGTCACTTTCCCATTGGCCCATTTTTAAAATTTCATCCATTTGTTTCCAAATTTTCACCATACACTTGTCTCATATATTCATAGCTTAGATAAAATTCTTAGACCTATCCAAAGTCTCGGTGGAGTAATTTTTGAAATTTATACTTTTACCCCCGTAAAAGTCAAAAATTACATTTTTGCCCCAAAAATTGAAAAATTGCCCATAGACATATTTTTCATCCCTTATACTCATACCATTCTCTAATTTGTGAAATGTGATCTAAATTCTCTCAAAATCTCAAGTTTTGTCCGTGGGTGGTAAAATTATGATTTTGCCCCTACACTCCAAAAATCACCAGAATTAAACTTTTTAACTTCCTATGATTAAATTATACTCCAAATAGTTAATCTTGATCAAAAATTTCACTCCATGATCAAATTATTATCTTAGGTGGCAAAATGACGATTTTGCCCTTGAATATCAAAATTTCTAATTTTACCCCAAATGAACCCTCGAACTCCGAACAATCATTTTTAGTCATTCCTGAACTATAAAATATTAAATTTCATCCTACAATTCCTATTTGAACCAGTTCGAGGTTAAATCAACTCAAGTGTACCGTTAGGTACGATATCGGGTTTCGTATTTTCTTATGTGCTTTCCTAGCATAATAACATGCTACTCAGTGCATGTATGTCATGACATGTATTTATGGGGTTGGGTTTTACAATTCTACCCCCCTTAAAATAAAATTTTGACCTCAAAATTTCACTTACCAGATTCGACAAATAGATGCGGGTATTTGTTCCTCATCTGATGCTCTACTTCCCATGTCATTTCCTCCATTCGAGCATTTTTCCACAATACTTTGACCATTGAAACACTCTTGTTTCTCAGTACTCGATCCTTTCGATCCAAGATACTCACAGGTTGTACCTCGAACTTCAAATCGTCATGCAACTCGATCGGAGGTGCTTCGAGGACGTGAGAGGGATCTGGTACATATTTCTTAATCATGGAGACATGGAAAACGTTGCGGATCCGATCTAACTCTGGAGGTAATTCTAACCGATAAGCCACTGGTCCAATCCTTTCAATTATTCGGAATGGTCCAATATATCTCGGGTTTAGCTTTCCCCTCTTCGCAAATCGAATCACACCTTTCATTATCCAATAAAACACCATAATTTATCATGATAGTATAATCAATAAGATTTAATACTTCAAAGTATTCAAATTATTACCTTTCCAAGGAGAAACCTTAAGAAAAACTTTATCATCGATCTCAAACTCCAAGTCTTTTCTCCGTTTATCTGCATAGCTCTTCTGCCTATCCTGGGCTACCTTTAGCCTCTCTCGTATAACCTTGATCTTGTCATTAGTTGGCTCGATCAATTCCACACTCACTAACTTTCTTTCACCCACTTCATCCCAACAAAGTGGAGTACGACATTTCCTTCCATATAAAGCTTCGTATGGTGCCATACCAATGCTAGACTGAAAGCTATTGTTGTAAGCAAATTCCACCAATGGCAAATGTCTGTCCCAACTCCCAATAAAGTCAATGACACAAGCCCGTAACATATCCTCCAAGGTCTGGATAGTTCTTTCTGACTGACCATCCGTCTGTGGGTGAAAAGCAGTGCTAAATTTCAATTTGGTTCCGAGAGCTTCTTGAAATTTTGACCAGAATCGAGAAGTGAATCGAGGATCTCGGTCTGACACTATAGAAACGGGAACTCCATGTAGCCTCACAATCTCATCTATATAGAGCTGAGCCAGCTTCTCAATAGAGTATGTACTATCGACAGCTAAAAAGTGAGCGGACTTAGTCAACCGATCTACGATCACCCAAATTGCATCATTTCCCCTCTGTGTCCGCGGCAATCCCAAAACAAAATCCATAGTTACATGCTCCCATTTCCACTCGGGAACAGGTAAAGACTGAAGTGTACCTGCTGGCCTCTGATGCTCCGCCTTAACTTGCTGACATACGAGACACTTTGCTACGAATTCTGCTACGTCTCGCTTCATACCCGGCCACCAATAATTCTCTCTGATAGTCCTATACATCTTGGTGCTTCCGGGATGTAATGCATAAGCAGATGAATGAGCTTCTTCCATGATCGCCTGTCTCAACTGGTTTCCTTCAGGAACACAAACTCGATCTTTAAACATCAAGACGTTATCCTCTCCAAATCTGAACTCACTAACTCCTTCATCGGTCAGTTTTTGAATTTCTTTTCTTAACTCATCATCAGACCTCTGAATGTCCTTGATCTGATTAAGTAACGAAGGTCGCACAATGAAGTTTGCCAATAAGGATCCATCCTCACCATTTTTCAACTGGACCCCAAGAGATTTCATCTCTATTAATGCTGGAAAATAACAACTCTGAAGTGCTGCTAAAGACGATGAAGACTTACGACTTAAGGCATCAGCTACAACGTTCGCCTTTCCCGGATGATAGTCTATCACCAAGTCATAATCTTTTATCAACTCCAACCATCGCCTTTGCCTCAAATTAAGCTCCTTTTGGGTGAGCAAATATTTTAAACTCTTGTGATCCGTAAATATCCGACAATGCTCACCATACAAGTAATGCCTTCAGATTTTTAAAGCAAACACCATTGCTGCTAACTCTAAATCATGGGTAGGGTAATTTGCTTCATGCCTCTTTAGCTGTCTAGAAGCATAAGCCACAACTTTTTCATCCTGCATCAATACGCACCCCAACCCCAACTTTGAGGCATCACTATATACTACAAATCCCTTACCATTAACAGGAAGTGTTAAAACGGGAGCGGAGGTTAACCGGTTCTTTAGCTCCTGAAATCGATTCTCACAAACATCATCCCACACAAACTTAACTCCCTTACGAGTTAGACGAGTCAGAGGAGCGGCTATCAAAGAAAATCCCTGAACAAATCTCCGGTAATAACCAGCTAAGCCAAGGAAACTACGAATCTCCGTCACTGTCTTAGGTTGCTCCCATTGTAAGATTGCCTCAATCTTCTTGGGATCGACATAAATTCCAGCTCCAAACACCACATGTCCCAAGAAAACCACTTCCTTCAACCAAAATTCACATTTAGAGAACTTGGCATAGAGTTGTCTCTCGCGTAAAGTTTGCAACACAATGCGTAAATGGACCGCATGTTCATCATCATTCTTCGAATAAACCAGGATGTCATCTATGAATACTATCACAAACTTATCCAAGTGTGGATGGAACACCCTATTCATAAGATCCATAAAAACTGTCGGGCCATTAGTCAAACCAAACGGCATCACCAGAAACTCATAATGCCCATAACGCGTCCTGAAAGCAGTCTTGGGTACATCCTGCTCCTTAATCCTCAACTGATAGTACCCAGATCTCAAATCAATCTTAGAGAATACCATATCACCTCGTAATTGATCAAACAGATCATCTATCCGGGGTAAAGGATATTTATTCTTGATGGTCACTCGGTTCAGCTGATGGTAATCAATACACAATCGAAGAGTGCCATCCTTCTTCTTGACAAATAGAACTGGTGCTCCCCAAGGAGAAATGCTAGGGCGAATGAAACCTTTATCCACTAAATCTTGCAACTGGACTTTCAGTTCCTTCAACTCTGCCGGAGCCATTCTATATGGAGGGATAGAAAAAGGTGCGGTACCCGGAAGTAAATCAATAGGGAACTCAAGCTCTCGATCAGGAGGCAGTCCCGGTAAATCATCAAGAAATACATCAGGAAACTCACTTACTATCGGGACATCCTCTAACTTAGGTTCCCCCTTTGAAGTATCAATCACGTATGCCAAATAAGTCGAATACCCTTTCTGCACTAATTTCGAAGCTTTGATGGCCGAGATTACACAGGACGGTAATACTCGGTGTTTCCCTACAAACACAATCTCTGCTCCCTCCGAATTTCGAAGAACAACTTCCTTTCGGAAACAATCCACGTTCGCTCGATGTGCAGTTAACCAGTCCATACCCAATATTAGATCAAAATCTAGGATCTCTAGAGGAATTAAGTCACCCCTAAATTCTTCCTCGCCTACCCTTACCCCACAGTCTCTATAACAACTGTTTCTAACTAGCTTTTCTCCTAAAGGGGTGTGAATTACAATTTCTTCCTCTAATGGTGACAAGTTTTTATCAACAATTGATGCAAATGTGGTGCTCACATAAGACCTATTTGAGCCAGAATCTATCAAAACATAAACATCTTTATCAAATAAAGACATAGTACCTGTCACTGCTCCAGGTCGGACCTGTGCCTCATCTTCCGTCACAGCGAAAACTCTTGTCGAGGTACGAGTCTGTGGTCTCAAAGGTGGATGTGTCGGGGTATTACTCTCCACACCGAACCGTATGGTTACTCCCTGTCTCGGTGGTAACCTAGAAGAATCTCTCCTCTGCATATCAGTGCGAGCTGGTGGAGATGATGCAGCTACAGTGGCTCGTCCTAACCGTGGGCAATTACTCCTAATATGACCCGTCTGTCCACATTGGAAACATCTTGTTGGCTCTCTACATAGCCCACTATGATAATTCCCACAATTTCTGCATCTATCAGAACCTCCGAAACTCTTCCCAGAACCAGTCATAGCAGATCTGCTTAACCTCGAAGGTCTCTGTTGTGATGGTGGAAATGGAGGTCGAGGAGATGTCACGGAAACAGAAGTAGTACTCCCTGAAATCGCTGAGTCCTTGCCTCTTTTTACTGGCTGACTAGAAGACATACCAAGATTCCTCCTTTTTGCAAACTCAGTCCGAATCCTCCTATTCTCAATCGCGAGCTTCTCAGCCCGTAAAGCCATCTATACCACCTCCTTATGTGGCTCCCTACCAGTCACTGTCATTCGCTCTCTAATCTCATTACGGAGCCCTTCCTCGAAATAGCTGGCCTGATCTTGCTCAGATTTCACCAGATCCGGCACATATCACATTAACTCGTTAAAACGAGTCTCGTACTCCTCTACAGTTAGATTCCCCTGTTTCAAACTCAAAAATTCTCTCTTCTTTTCTTTTTGATGAAAATAAGTGAAATACTGACCATCAAATTCCCTGAGAAAATCGAACCACGTCTGAGGAGTAGTGGAACGAGACTTCACTGAATTCCACCAAGTACGAGCCCTCTTCTCTAATAATCTCGTAGCCACCATCAGTTTCATGTCGTCGTCTAATCTCATATCAGAGAGAGTCTCTGAAACCTGATTAATCCAGTCCTTTGCCACAGTGGCATCAAACTCACCCGTGAAAGACACACAACCGAGCTGTCTAGCCTCCTTTAGCTTCTTGGAAATGGATACATCTTGTACCGGTGGTGGAACTAAAGGAGTAACTGGTGGTACTATATGTGGAACTTGACCAGTCGGAGCTCCACCAGCCATTGCGGTAAAGAAAGCTACCAATGCCTGTGCTGCCTCAGTAGGCATGGTGGGAATACCCGTAGGTGGTGGAAGAGGTGGAGGATGTGGAGGACTATCAGCCTACTCAGCAGTAGGTGCTGCTCGAATGGTAGACGCAGCCGATTCTTCCCCTACTGCATCTAGCTGACGACGTTGGGAACGACCTTTTCCCCTCCCAACAGATCTAGTGAGAGGTGGGCGTCCGCGACGAGGAGGCATAATAATCTATAAGAGAAAACGAGCAAGCTTAGGGAACCTTAGGCTCTATATGAAAATGCATGCATTCTATTCAACCTAACTTAACTTAATCCGGGGCCACACTGATATTGTAATTTTTTTAAACCACTTTAAAACCAAAAACTCTTATCTTTAAAACCAAAAGCTCTGATATCAATAGAATTGTCATGACCCGGAACCTCCCTCAGGCCCATGACAATCGTCGCGACGTCCCGATTGACACTCATTATCCGGAATGCCAACCGGAACCCCGCAAGGCTTACATATCAGTTTCTTTCCTTTCCTATGAGCAATCATTGTTAGATATCGAGTTTTTAGAGAATATATACTATTTTAGATCAAAAACAATCAAAATAAAATTTTCGCCACATAGGGGTATTTTGGTCATTTTTTCTCAAAAATTTCAAAACTGGCTAAAACGTAATATACAAGTGCAAAATACATAATTCATATTCAAAATGAGTTTAAAAGTCTAAAATCTTCATTTTAAACGAAATTACGGTTATTTGAATATAATAAGAAAATAAAAGAAATATTAAGGGAAATATTCTATTTTCTTATAAAACAATATTTATAAAGTTATACGTGAATAATTTTTATAACGTAAAAGCTAAATAAATTTATACATACTGAAATACAGTAAGCCAAAATATTTAATTTAATTTACAATAACCAGAGGGCCCCCGAATAAACAAAAGTAAAGAGGACTATGAACCTACGGTTTGGAAAATGCAGATCCAATGGTAGTCCTCGATGAGATCAGCTATCTACAGTCTATACTGAACCTGAAATGGGTGGAAAGGAGTTGGGTGAGATTTTGCAATCCCAATGAGTAAACAGACATTATCATAAATATCTAAAGGCGAGTAAAATGGAGGCAAGTTTAAACAACAAATTTCAACCCATTTCATAATGTTTTCAATTTATTTCTTAAACCATAAAATATTTGTAATTTACCAAAACAATTGTTAAGGCTTATGTCTTTTATTAAAACAAGGCTCAAGCCAAAACTAATCCTCGGGGATACCTTGGCCGAGGCATCTAACCGAGTCCGCCAAGGGTGTTAAAATATTCACATGTGAAACACATTTTTATTTTTAAAAACCAGCCGTTCCTTGGCGTTGGCCGAGTTACACATTCACGTGGGGGTTCGACGTGAAGTGAGCTCTAATACTATCCCAGGAGTTACCCTCCTCGCCTCTACAATCGGAGTAACTATATAACTGGGTTTACCGTGCCCCTCTAATAGGCAGTCCACGGAAACCCGTCACTGCAGTGACTAACCCACCAATTTTAATAAACTTTCGACAGTATAACGTGGCTTTTATTTATTTATCCAGCCTGCATAGTAAAATCAACTTACATAACTTTTCCAAATGCACTCACAAAATATAGCCACATATACTCATTTCTCATAAGCCATTCCTAGGAAAATATATATTTTTCAAGTCAGTTTGCAGCCTCCAATTACTCAATTTCATAATCAATACAATATATTTTTATTTATCACATTTATTCCTAAAACATCAAAAATCCCGTTTTCATTTCATAAAATACATAAAGGGAATTTAAAAATAAACTCTAGATAATTTACAATAATAATAAGTTTACTCACCGTTTGAACAAACTAAAAGCTTTCTAAGCGCCCCGATCACTACTCGTCGGGTACGACTTCTTTGCCTTTTCCGGAAGGCTCTCCTCCTAGACACATTACAAAAATTTACACAATTCATCACATTGATGCTAAATCACTATATAATTAACTTAAATCCTATACTAATGAATGGTATGAAATGCAATAGCCTAAACCGGCTTAAACGCGGTATTAACCTATTTTTGGCACTTTGCCCGATAAATTGCTAACGCGCTCCATTTTAGCTCTAAATCAACCCATTCTCTCTCCAACATTTCTAACCATTAAATATCAGCCAATAACCTTCTAAAAACAACAAAATCAGCTCACTCCCTTCCTTGAAAAATTCGGCCAAAAATTGGACATTAACTCGGTTAATTTTCTACTTTATTTTTCTATCACGTTTAATCGTTTTTCATCATTTTCTCTTCATTTTCCTTAGAATAACATCAATTCATCATCATTGCACAGCATTGAGCATCCAGCCAAGAGTGGGTATTGTGAAAATTTACTGATTTCTTGCCCAATTTAATTTCTAAACACATTTAACTAACTAAAACTATCAATTTAACTAAAAATCAAAACCTAAAAATTTCAATTTCTCTCCCCTAGAATTTCGTCCAGCCCTTGATATCACTTTTTGATCTCTCTCTCCTCAAGCATGCTAAATGGAAATAAAGGCATAGGAAAGGTAGAAATCAAGCTAAAATCGAAAAATCTTACCGTTAGACGCGTAAACGGTCGAAAACCGCGAATTTCCCTTTGAATTTTCTTGTTTCTCTTTGGTTTTTCTTTTTTTCTTCCTTTCCTCTCTATTTCCTCTCTTGTTCTTCCTTATGGCCGGCCAGCACTCAAAATTTGGGTTTAAATGGCTGACTTTTCATATAAATAATATTATTTCATTAAAAAAAATGCCATGTGTCACTTTCCCATTGGCCCATTTTTAAAATTTCATCCATTTGTTTCCAAATTTTCACCATACACTTGTCTCATATATTCATAGCTTAGATAAAATTCTCAGACTCATCCAAAGTCTCGGTGGAGTAATTTTTGAAATTTACACTTTTGCCCCCGTAAAAGTCAAAAATTACATTTTTGCCCCAAAAATTGAAAAATTGCCCATAGACATATTTTTCATCCCTTATACTCATACCATTCTCCAATTTGTCAAATTTGATCTAAATTCTCTCAAAATCTCAAGTTTTGTCCGTGGGTGGCAAAATTACGATTTTGCCCCTACACTCCAAAAATCACCAGAATTAAACTTTTTCACTTCCTATGATTAAATTATACTCCAAATAGTTAATCTTGATCAAAAATTTCACTCCATGATCAAATTATTATCTTAGGTGGCAAAATGACGATTTTGCCCTTGAATATCAAAATTTCTAATTTTACCCCAAATGAACCCTCGAACTCCGAACAATCATTTTTAGCCATTCCTGAACTATAAAATATTAAATTTTATCCTACAATTCCTATTTGAACTAGTTCGAGGTTAAATCAACTCAAGTGTACCGTTAGGTACGATATCGGGTTTCGTATTTTTTTATGTGCTTTCCTAGCATAATAACATGTTACTCAGTGCATGTATGTCATGACATGTATTTATAGGGTTGGGTTTTACACAATCAATATGATAGGTGAGTTTAATTCAGGTAATGCCTTTAACCATCTTTAAATGACATGCGTAAGCTGTATTCATTTTTATATCAATAAAAGTAATGACTTGTTTAGGAAAATAAGATTATTAATATATTTTTATGTTTTTGACTCAACTACGTGTAAATTAATTTGTCCTTTTAATTAATTTTAGCTAACATGCTTTACTTAGTTAAACAACAATAAAAGAAAACTACTTGTTTACAAATTTCCTTAGAGCATTTTGAACAAATGTGTGAAGGTCCATTAAATTATGACCCAAGAAGCGCAGACCAAGCCAAACAGCCTAATATACCAGATACAAGAAATGTAATATGATTTGAACTCTTAGATTGAATTAGATTAGGATTATGATTCAAAAGGTTGTTGGCCTATAAATAGACCCCTCACTTCATTTGTAAATACATACATGAATAAGATCTTCTTGCTCATTTTAAATACTTCTCTCACTCTAAGTACTTTCTTTTATATTTCTCTATAGTTGTTTTTTCAAGATTTATTTCATAACACGGTATCAGCATGATCATCTAATCTCTCAAGTTTTGGTATTATTTTGTTTTCATCATCTTCAAGCTTCAAAAGGATTTCAATAATTGGGTTTGATTTTTAGTTTTAGTAAATCATGTCAGTGTTGGTATTATTTTGTTTTCATCGTCTCAAAGCTTTAAAAGGATTTCAATGGTTGGTCTTTAAATATTGGTTGTAACAAATCAAGTAAGTGACTTAATATCTTTTTAGTATTTTCATTCCTTAAAAATCAACCTTAATATAAATTTCAAAAAAAAACCTTAATATGAATTTTGCTATCATGTAGTATATATGATATTTTGTTCCTTGATTAGAAAGTGAATTTGCTATTATATAGCAATTAATGAAAAATCATGAATGTTCATTCCCTAAAGTGAATGCAACAAACGAGCTACTAATAAAAAATTATAAATTCGTCCATTCCCTAAAGTGAATGTGACATCATTTGATAATTATGGTCATAGTCATGAATCCATCCATTCCTTGAAGTGAATGCAACATCATTTAATAATTATAATCATCATAATAATTTACACTATCACTATTTTAATTCTAAGAATAATTTTACCATTAGAAGTGGATGGATAATTTTAGCATCAGAAAATGGATGGATGCCTTAATCCACTAACCCACTAAAAATGGATAATCCACCAAAAGTGGATAACCCATCATTAGTGGATCACCCAACAAAAGTGGATGGATACTTGTAACCTACCAAAAGTGGATGAATACTTTCAAGCCACCAAAAATGGATCAATAATGAAAAGGAAAAAATGGAAAGAATAAAAGGAATATAGAAAACGTGTTGTCATTGATGTGGCATGAAGACCATTGATCACGTAACTGTTGTACATCTTGAATTTTATCAAGTATTATTGAAAACTAAAATATCTTATGATGATTTTAACCATGGCCAAGTTGATATAGCACATCAAGATGTTTGTCCACCCTGAAAGAGGAATTGATTATATGATTGGTAATGGAAATATCCATTGTTGATTTTCTTGTCCTAAAAAAAGAAGTGATCATTTGATTGATAATGGAAATATTCGAGAATGAACTTAATAGTAATTGATATATTTTAGTATAACTATAATATGAAGATGCTTAAATATGTTCTTATTATATTTAAATGATATGTTCTTATAATGTGTTTTAATTATGTATTAAGTGTTCTTTCATGTTAATTTGTAAATTTCTTATTGTATATATCGTATTTTATTGAAGAAAAATATGGATATTCATCTTATTGGATCTAAGATCTATGATGTAAATATATGTCCAGCAAGCATTACTACAACATACACTATATTTAAAGACAAGAAATATTGTTCCCACTTGACAACGGAAAAAACCAATGTCAAAACAATATCTGGTAGTACAAAATTAATTGAAAGCTCCGAAAGAGCTAATATTTTACTACCTTAGAGAATAAAGTTTATAATAGAGGATGTGTAATTTTCTATTAAGTCTCAAAGAAGTTTATTAAGTTTTAAAGATATTCATCTAAATAGATATCATCTTGAGACAACGAATGAAACAGACACTTAATATCTCTATATTACAAGTAGGAAACATGTGTTAAAAAAAATTGCTCGCTTTGTTCTCTAGATTAAACTACACAAATATTAGAATAATTGAAACTCATAGTAAACCACAAGTTTACTAATGATTTTAATGTTTGGCATGACTGGTTAAACCATCTCGGATCAATAATGATCATTCATTGAAAAACCAGAAGATTTTTCAATCTAATGAAACACTCATGTGTAGCTTGCTCTCAAGGCAAAAAAATTATAAAGCTATCACCAGCTAAAGTTGGGACTGAATTCTCTATGTTTTTGAAACATATTCAGGGTTGTATGTGGATTCATACATCCACCATGTGAACCATTTAGATATTTTACAATTTAATCGATACATCGACTAAATGGTCAATGTGTACTTATTATCAATTTGTAATTTGACATTTGCAAGATTAATCGCCCAAATCATTTGTTTGAAAGCACATTTTTTTTATTATGTAATCAAGACAATTTGTGTTGACAATGCTGGTGAATTTACGTCTTAAGCCTTTAATATTACATATTAGTTGGAATAACTATTGAAGAACCTATTGCTTTTGTTCATACACAAAATGGTCTAGCAAAATCGTTTATTAAACACTTCTAACTAATTGCAAGGCCATTAGTTGTGAAATTTAAACTCCCAATTATTGTTTAGGGGTATGCCATTTTGGATGCAGCAACATTTGTATGCATCAAGCCAAACGAGTTATTATAAATTCTCCCTTATACGATTGGTTTATGGTTAGGAATCAAATATTTCGCATCTAAGAATTTTTGGATGTATGGTATATGTTTCAATTGCTCCACCACAATGCACAAAGATGAGTCTTCAAAGGAGGTTAGGAATATATGTTGGATACGATTCTCCATTTGTAATTAAATTTAGAATTATCAATAGAAGATTTATTCATGGCAAAGTTTATCGATTGTCATTTTGAAGAAATAATTTTTCAAACATTAGGGGGAGAAAATAAGCAGCTAGAAAAGGAAATTTCTTAAAACGAATTATCATTATATAGTTTTGATCATTACACAAATCAATATAAACTTGAAGTTCAAAAGATAATTCTTTTGCAAAGTATAGTAAATGAATTGTCAGACATATTTACTAACCTAAAGAGAATAACTAAATTTTATATACTAGCTTCCAATGCTCCTATTAGCATTGATGTCCTTGTAGGACAAGGCACGCTCGAAGCGTGGAGACCAATCGATTCCAAAAATAAAATCCTCGAAAAAGTAAAGGAGCAAATATTCAAGATGGTCAGAAATAGGAAGTAGAAACTTTAGAAGAGACCCTTGATATAATTCATAAAAATTTCAGAAGAAATTTAGGTGCTTGAAATCATTGAAAATAAAGAGACCTTAATAAATTATGTCATGATGGGAAAAGATGGAACCGAAATGAAATAAACGACGACAATTTTTTTGTATATAGTATATGCTTAATTTTATAAAAGAAAAACAAGGATCTTGAACTTATATTTATTGAAGAATGTAAACATAAAAATGATTGGCCAGTGTGGAAAGATGCAATTTAGGAGGAATTGTACTTAATCGTAAAAAGTAAAGTTTTTGAACCTATAGTCCATACACCAAATTGTAAAAAACCAATGAGATATAAATTGGTATTTGTACAAAAACAAAATGAGGAAACTAAGATTGTTAGATATAAATCATAGCTTGTCGCACAAGGTTTTAACAAAAGACCTGGTATTGAGTATGAAGGTATATTGTAACACCTCGTGACCTCGTTTAGCAGTCAATAAGGCCATATCGACAAGACAAAGGGTCACTTGATGAAAATTTAAGTGTTAAAGAGCAGTTACGGGTGAGAAAAATAATTTAAAATAAAATATTATTTTATGAATAAAAATAATATTAAAATATTAAAATTTTATTAATTAAGGGAATCAATCTGAAGAAAGATTATATGATCAATTTAAGTGGGGGAAAAGAAGAACGAATGAATTTTGGAGATAAATGATGTAAGTGAGACCTGCGTGTTTTATTAAATCAAGCTAACGCGGGTAAATAAATATTTAAATATTATGATGATATTGGGTTGAAATGCAATTTTGATATTTCGATTGTATACGTGTAAAAGAGTAAAGATAGAAGAAAAATAAAAAATTTTTAAATGCGTCGAAAGGATCGAATTTTAAAATACGAAAGTTAGAGGGTTATGTGGTAAATAAAATAAAATCAAGGATTAAGTGCAAATGTGTTAACTGAAGTTAATAATATATATATATATATATAAATAAATAATAATATAAATATATGGGAAGAAAGGGTAGCTGCCCACGTGATCAATATGCAACTTAAAAAAAATAATAAGAAGAGAAGAGAATGATGGGGGCCGGCCAATAATAAAAGAAAATGGTCAAAGTTGATGGGTAGCCGCCCATGTGTGCATTAAAAAGGGTCTTAAATTCATTTTTAATTAAGTGAAGGAGGTAGGGGCCGACCTAAAGGAACCATGAAGAAAGAAAGAGAAGAAATGATGGAGGGGCCGGCCAAGAGAGCTAAAAGAGATGAAAGAGAGAAAAAAAAAAGAGAAAGAAAAGAAAAGTCATAGCTGGCTATTTGAAGGAGAAAAAAGAAAGAGAGAAGTCGGTTGTGAGGGAGAGAACGAAGCCGGCCAAAGCTGAGAAGAAAAGAAAGAAGAATAGAGAAAGAAAGGAAGGAAAATAATGAAAGAGAGGAAGCAGTTGATTGTGAGTGAGAGGGAAGAGGTGTTGCCGGTTTTGGGTGAGTTAAAGGGAGGAAAGGAAGCAACTTTTAAGATAATGAGAGAGAAGAGATGTCGTTGGTTTTGGGTGAGGAAGAGAAAGGAAAGGCGACAGCTTTTGGGGTGAAAGAGTAGATCAATGGAAGCTGTTAATGTTAGAGAGAAAAGGGAGTAGCCAGATTTTAGGAAAAAAAAAAGAGAAAAAAATGGTAAGTTAATATTATATTAAAGTTTATGCGTCGTTTAATATTGTGCATATTTTGGATGAAATATTTGCAATTTGGTTAAGGAATTTTTATTAAGCTGTTCCCCATACAAGTGTGTGATTCAGTATATTGGGTTTAAATTGTTGCTAGGAAAGTTTGTCGTGGAAGCGTGACGGACGAAGTACGTGACTGGCAAATAGGAATAATTATAAACGTGTACGAATCACTAGCAACGTAGTAATCCCGCTATTGTGAGGTGAGTAGGGGGTGCCAATTTTAAAATTTTCGTAAATATATACCTATACGTATGATTTATTTTAAAAGTGAAAATTGTGGATAACATGTGCTGGTAGCAATCTTAGGAAATTGTGGCTGCAAATTATGTTTAGAAATCGTTTTGAATATACATATGTATAAATTATATGTAAAGAGTTTTGAAAATCGAGAAACAAGCCCTTCGCACTGTTTTGCCTCAAAATCTATGCCTTATATTTATGCAACGTGCTTCCGTGATTATAATGCATATTCGCCATGCGAGTTGTTGTTTCGAAATTCATGCATAAATTTTATTTTATGAAAATGATAATGGATTGATCATACCCTGTGTTGAATGCTTCAGAAATAATTTTGAGACGAACTTTTAAGGACATAACACAATTTTAAAATGGTTTTACAAACCGAGAGATTCTAGAGTAGGCCGATTGTCACTTCGGTTAAGTGTGACCCTCGTGAACAAGTGAGCTCTAGCTAAAGGATCTTTGGGTCGTCGTCGGGCGATTAGGCATGGCGAAGACCACAGCCTGCGATACATGTATACGTGGCTAGGCCACCAGATGAGTACGCGGTTGCGACCGCTTGATTCTCCAATGTTGGCCAACATCGTTGAGACTGCCATGGCATATGGGATCCAGTGGAGCGAGGCTCCTGGAGGTTATTACGTGGTAGCAAGACCACAGATTTTATTTGATTTCCTACTCAAGACCAAAAATCTCTTTGGGTTTTCAGACTCTTATTTCTTGCATGGTGAAAACGAAATTATACGATTTCTTGCAGCTTCCCTTGGTTTTACTGTTATATGAATTTTACCCTCACGTGCGAGGCGATTTACTAACTATGTATAAACCTAGTTACTATTTGGTTTTGCGGGAGCTTGCCCAACTTTATTAATTTGATTTGAGTATTACATGAGATAATTTCGACTGCAGAGATCTTTTACGAACATGAGATTTAGAAATGATATTCGAAATGATTTGGTTCAAATGTGGTTAATAACTATCTTGATGCACAAAATTTTACTTAGTTTGATTTGATATACATTTTAGTTGGTTACAACTTACAAGAAATTCTCGATATTATTTTCTATATATATATATAAGGCACAAATCTCTGTTTGAATTAAATATTTTTATCTACTCTTACAATTTTTATTATTCAAAATCTCAACCTTATTGCTTGTTTCCCATCTATCCCTTGCTCACGGAGCCGATGATCACTAAGTCTGTGATACTCACACCCCTCTTTTTCCCCTTTCTACAGACAAAGATCGGCCTAACATGTAATCATCGACGTGTATGATCCACTACAAATAGGTAAAGGCATCTCATAGCATTTTATCCTGAGTCACTCCGTTGTTAGAGGTCGAGTCATAGCACTTTATTTATTGAGTTGTAAACGGATATTGATTTTGTTATAAGTAAATAATTGAAGAATGTGAATTTCGATGTATATACTTGTGATTAAATGGTTTAAAGCTTGAATCGATTATTATGTTTATGGTTTAAATCATGGTATGAGAGTATATTGTTTTTAGTATCAATATGGAATGGGATCGTATATAGTGAACTAATGGGCATTTTGAGTAAGGCTTGTTCAGGACTTGGTGGGTCTTTCCCGGAGGTCTCGAACGCCGGTAGCAACCGAGGAGGGGTCGTTACATATATATTCTCTGTGGTGGATGTAACAATTCTATATTAACTAGTTTGGCAATAAATGAGAAAATTAAAATGCGTCTAATGAATATAGCTACAGCCTATTTATACAGCTAACTTGATAGCGATATCTATAAGAAAATCCCTAAAAGATTTAAGTTTCCTGAAGCACAAAATTTGAATTTTTAAAAAATTTATTTGATTAAATTAAATAAATCTTTATATGGATTAAAGTAATCAAAAGCATATAGTATAATCACCTTAGTAAATATTTGTTGAAAGAAGGCTATAAAAATAATCCTATATACCCATGCGTTTTTATAAAAAGATTCATGTATGAATTTGTGATAATTGTTGTTTATATTGATGACCTAAATATTATTGGAACTCTTGAAGAGTTATCAAAAGCCATCGATTACTTAAAGAGAGAATTTGAGATGAAAGACTTTGAAAAAACAAAGTTTTGTTTAGGTCTTTAGATTGAACACTTGGCAAATGGAATTTTTGTCCACAAATCAAATTATATAGCAAAAATGCTAAAACAATTCTATATGGAGAAAGCATATCCATTGAGTTCACCAATGATTGTAAGATCACTAAATGTGAATAAAGAACCTTTCCTATTTCATGAGGATAAATGAAGAACTTCTTGGTCTTGAAGTATCGTATCATATTGCAATTGGAGCACTAATGTATCTTGCTAGCGATACATGACTTGATATATCAATTATTGTAAATTTATTAGCAAGATATAGTTCTTCTTTAACTCAAGACATTAAAATGAAATTAAACATATACTTTGATATCTCCAAGGAACAATGGATATGGGCTTATATTATTCAAATGCATTAAAATCAAATTTAACTGGTTATGCATATGTAAAATATTTGGTTCCTTGACACATTGGAAGTATATGGTTCTCTAAAAAAAGGTTAAAAAATGAAAAATTGTTATGAAATATGTGAATATCCATTGTATTTCATAATATCCAATGCATCTCCCCGTATCCAATGAACATATTTATGTTGGTACATTCCTATCTCTTGGTTACATTTACTGTATTTACATCCCTATCAACTAAGTTCATTCTCTTTATTTATGTAAATTCATTCCCCTTCCACCGATGTGTGCTTATAAATAGAGGCATTGTAGTTGATGGTAGATATATTGAAACAAGAAATGAAATAGAAGATCTTCTTACATTTATACTACTTCTCCTTAATATTCTCTTTCAAAGTTATATTTCATAACATGTTACAGCACGAGGCTTTAACCAATTAAGAAGGTAGTTTTTTTTTATTCTTCAATCACTAAGATTTTAATTTTGAATACTTGTCACGACCCAAATTTTGGGCCATGACCGGTGCATGGGCCCAATGGACGTAGTCCACTAAGCCCAAGCAAGCCTATTAATCTGACATGTTCATCATTCCACCATAAACTGCTAAGTCACATTTCATAACTTAAGATCAAAATAATATTAAACATTGTCACCTTATACTGGCATACCAAACAAGTGTATATACATTGTGTACAACATATATCTTAATAATTTACATTAGGTTTGTCTATACACAACAAAAGAATGCTCGACTTCCAGCGGAGAGACTCGGATGAATGTACAGCTACTGAATGCCGAGACACCTACCAAAAGATGGATACATGTCACGACCCAATTTCTCGGGCCATGACAGGTGCATGAGCTCAATGAGCATAGCTCACTAAGCCCAAGCAAGCCTATCCATTTACCTTTGCTTAACAAATTTATCATATCATGCATACACACACACACACCTTTTCCCGGGTGTGAACATAGCCAAAACACAATGGCATTATCGATAATAATATACATGCACTATACCAGTCATGTATTTAGCAATTTACATTTCATACACATATTCACATTGTTAGATTGTATTCACAATACAAAATGACCCATGACTTCCAGCGGAGACATTTACAATAAGAGGGATTACTATCGAATGCTAGATACATACCTAGGAGATGCACTACAGGGACTCCTCGATCTAGTGTCCAACAGTCACCTGATCTAAAAACATGAATTTTTATAAAACGTGAGTACAATACTCAGTGAGTGAACAAGAAGGGAACAAGCATACCATAAGGAATGTTTATCGAAATCATGATGCATTCATTTTCTCAAAACCATGCAATTGTTTTAGCTCCTTTAAACCCCTCATGTAAACCCCACATGAGTAAATCACTTTACAAAAATCCATGCTCAACTATGGTACCAAAGAAATGGGAAATATGGCAAAAACCCACAAGTTAGCAAAATGGACAGAAAGTTTCTCGCTGTAACGAACTTCATTCTCGCTGCAGCGAGAACCAGAACATCAAGGAAAAAGTCTCTTTTTTCCCTTAAAACAAGTCATCCTGCTAAAATAACAATAGCAACATGTAACACATGTAAACTTTCAAATTTCAACAAAACAAATGCTTACATATTTGCATTTACAACCATATACCCATCATCAACATGCACACCATCCCATCATCATCATCTCATATGCAACGGCTTATGTGCATATAGCCGGGTCAGCAACAGCTTATGTGCACTCCCACTCACACATAGCCGGGTCAGCAACGGCTTATGTGCACTCCTACTCGCACATAGCCGGGTCCAAATCAACATGCAAAGAAGCATCCAATGCATATCATGTATTTTATCATATTGTGATAACACATAAACCATTGTATAGCACATTTTCACAATATAAAATCATTTTACTAAAAGCTTGTTCCCAAGGTACATTTTCTAAGACAAGTTGGATAGAATCTTTCATATTCCCCAAAACAAGTTTGAAATGCAAGTTCACTCACCGGTATTAGGAGTAGAAATACTCCTATTTTCAGTCCGCGAGTACAATCCTTTACCCGTATCCAATGGCTCACCACCTAGCCATAATCCATGACACATATTCCAATTAAATTGTGTCTAACAGTCATAAGCTATTTCAGGCTCGATATATATATGATATGAAATGAAAAATGCACGGGTAGCCATCTAGACCCGGTATTGGCCTAAGTCGATTTTTCATCCGATAAATTGGCCAATGCGTTCAATTTCACTCTAAATTAATCCATTTCTCTTCTAATACCTTAATTTACCACATACCATTTAAATAAAGCCAAATTCAGCATTAGAACCCTCACAGTTTCTTATAGAAAAATTCGATCATTTGGTGCACTAGCACCGAAAATTTTTCTACATAACCGTTTCACCTTAATTCATCATTTTCCAAGCCATTTTCCTTGAAATAAAAACAATCCCCCATTGATATTCAGCCCTCATGGTTCGACCAATAAGGAACCCTAGAGAAATTGAATATTTCTTTTGTGTTTTTGTTCATAACCATGCTTAACTATCCCTAAACACTAACATAGTCTAAAATCAAATTATTCCAACAACAATTCCTCTTTCATACCCATTTTTCAGAATTGAATTCATCATGATAACTCAATATTCAACCATGGAAATCAAGAACAAAAGCATGGGTAAGCTAGGTATCAAGGAGAATTAAAGAAATTCTAACTTACCTAGCTTGTTTCCTTGATTTCTTCACTTTTTCTTTGAATTTTCACCTAGGTTTTCTTG
The DNA here is from genome assembly GCF_053813885.1 of Theobroma cacao. Taxonomy (NCBI): domain Eukaryota; kingdom Viridiplantae; phylum Streptophyta; class Magnoliopsida; order Malvales; family Malvaceae; genus Theobroma; species Theobroma cacao. Next base: position 9,307,369 of record NC_142643.1, read on the forward strand.
TTTTTCCCTTTGTTCTTCCTTTGTTCTTGTTGCTGGTCGCCTAGGCTGAATATAGTGAGAGAATTGGCGATTTAATGGGCTGATTTCTATAGAAAATAATAAAATAATCAAGCATGCGATGTGTCACATGCTTATTGGCCCATTTTTTAACTTTGACTTTTTCTTCTAAATTTTCTACCACAAATATTCTTGTATTTATCTAATCCTACCACAATTAAAATCCCTTGGTCTCTACAAGTGTTGGGGCAAAAAATTTACCGATTTGCCCCTAAGGTAAAAAAATTATGATTTTGCCCCTATACTCCGAAATGTACCAGAATCACAGTATTTCTACTTTTCAACCTCAAATAACACTAATATTGATCAATATTAACCAAATGGGGCAAAAATTGTTTTATAAAAATTCTTGTTTAGTCTTCTAGTGGCAAAATTACCATTTTGCTCTTGTGCTCCAAAAATACCGGAAATCACAATTTTTCACTGTTAAACATCATTTTATACTCCAATAATCATAATTATATTTCATATAATTATTCTTGGTCAAATGTGATCAAATCTTGGCTAGAAATCTCCATTTAATCATCAATTGGTAAAATGACCATTTTGTCCCTAATCGATTAATTTTTCTGATGGACTCCAAACTGGACCTTGAACTCCGAATCACTATTCTAAGTCATTCTGTGGGTTTTAAAATTTTCAAATTCCTCTTAAAATTTCTATTTGAATTAGTTCAAGGCTCGATTTAACTTAGTTGTACCACTCAGTACAATACCGTCTTTTAATCAAGCTTGACAGGGTCTCACAATACAAGTTTACGAGGACACCTAGTCCTAGTTACCGGCTACCTCTTGATCTGAAAATATGAAGTTGAAAACGGTGAGTATAAACCCAATGAGTGAACAAGAAGGGAACAAGCATACCATAAGGAATGTTTAATGAAATCATAATGCATTCATTTTTCAAAACAATGCAATTTATTTGAGTTCTTATTAAACCCCTCATGTAAACCCCACGTGAGAAAAATCACTTATTGAAAAGAGTCCATGCTCAATAAAGGATTTGGAGAGTAAACATTTTAATAGCATTCATGCGAATCAAGTCAAATAAACGATGGGTCCTCGCTGCATCGAAAAGGCATTCTCGCTGCAGCGAATGAATTTTTATTGCAGCGACACTTGACTTAAATTATCATTTAGCCGAGGATTTCTTAACTGGCCAAGGGTTTCTTACCAAACCTCCTCATTTTAAACTTAACTCATTTATTCCTTAATGTTGGAAGTCCATGCTCAACTATAGTACTAAAGAAATGAAAAATAGGGCAGCAACCGAACCAAATGAGGAGAAAAATAGAGAGTTTTTCGCTAAATCTCGCTACAGTGAAATTTTGGGTTTCAAAACAGGAAGTTTCTTGCTGCAGCGAGAATGAATCTCGTTGCAGCGAGATTCCCAACCATCACCACCCCTCCAAACCCGAGAGTTTCTCGTTGTAGTGAAAATCAGAACATCAAGAAAAAAATTTCCTTTTCCCTTAAATCAAAGCCATCCTGCTAAAATAACAAAAGCAACATGTAACACATACAAACTCCCAAATTTCAACAATTCAAATGCTCACATTTTTGCATTTCAACCATATACCATATATGTATATATATATCAATCATCATGTACACCCTCCCATCATCATCATATCATATGCAACGGCTTATGCGCACTCCCACTCTCACATAGCTGGGTCAGCAACGGCTTATGTGCATTCCCACTCGCACATAGCCGGGTCAGCAACAGCTTATGTGCATTCCTACTCGCACATAGCCAAGTCAATATCATTATTCGTATATATATATATCAACATAGTGTAGTAGTTCAACCATTCATAACAGCCACATGTCACATCATAAAATCAATTTATCAAAGTCTTGTTCCCAAAGCACTCGTTTTTAAAGAAAGTTGAATAAAATCATTCAAGTATATAATGCAAATAAGTTTACATTCCCAAAATAATTTTAGAAATGCAAGTCCACTCACCGGTGTTTATTGAGCCTTTAACCAACTCTAACTTCCCTAATGGTCTAATTGGGACGGTGTGGCTTCGTTGGAACCTATCATCACATTAACATCACAATTATGTTAATTCACATACTTATAGAGTCCAAAAGATTTCTCTTAGCTTACTTCAAATGGCCATTAAATGACTATCCATTTTCACTATCCTATCATTCCAAAGTGAATTAACAATCTCAACTACAAAATATTCACAAATCAAATCTCTAGTTATTCTCAATACTAAAATTTCAACTCAAATTTACTACTCACCTTAATAGCTTTAAAACTTTGAAATTATTTCCAACAATTCTCCAAACTATTGTAAAGCTTCCTCTTTCTCTCTCTAAAACACCTAACTAGTGAGAGAGGGTATGGAAACAAGATTTTTTTTTCAAGGGTTTTAAAGTGAGAGAGTGAAAGAATACAAGGGTTCTAGTCAAAAGGGCACAAAGGTATGAAAATTAGAGCTAGAGAGAGAAAATTATGAAAGCTTCACATCAAGCTTCCATGGAGAATGGAAGCAACGTGAGATAGGAAAAGAATAAGAAGAAGAAGCTGCTGGAAATTCAAGAAGCTGCTGAAAATTCAAGAAGCTGCTGGAAAGAGAAGATATTTATAGCCCAAGTTTATCCACTCCTTTAAAAATTACGAAAATGCCCTTAGTAAGTTAGCTTGCCTTTCTCCACCCCTTTATGAAATCTTTTTACTCTTTTAACACTGAGGCCAAGTCCATAATGGTCTAAATATACTCGGGTTCACAAAAACTTAAAATTTTTTACTCGGGGTGAAAAATTACCATTTTGCCTCTGTTGTGAAAATTATTGTCACTTCTAGTTTTCTTCATGTTTTTATCATTACACATCATTTATGCGGTCTTATGCCTATTTAGACCTTAAAATATCATAAAACTTTCTTTTGGGAGCTATTAGAAGAAATGACGAAACTACCCTTAGCTCGTGTTATTACATCTATGCTTATTTACAAGCCTATAGAGGTTGGGGTCTCACAATACTGTCCAACTGGCTTGAAGCTGACAATAGACCTTGAGCCTTTGTCTATCCCAGAAGTAATGGTAGGTCTTCGGGAATCTCTAAAGTTATCAATTAATTTAAGGATCCAAATTATGTACGCAGAATTATGGCAAATATTGAAAAGCCCAGGTTCCACATCCTGGAAGTGAGTGGAAACAATTATTTATCCTAGTGCCTTGATGTGGAAATATATCACCAAAGGCAAGGTCTTGTTAATGCAATTATTAAAGACAGAAATGCAAATGACTTAGATAAGGTGAATGCACTAATTTTCCTTCATCGTCATTTACATGAAAGGTTGAAGACTCGATATTTATCCATCTGAGGCCCTGAGATCCTGTGGACGAGGTTGAAAAAAAGGTATAATCATACTAGACCTAGTAATTTTGGACTCAACACTGGAAGACGTGAGGTTCAATAGGTTTGGGTTTAACTTTAACATGTTTCATGTCTAATCGTGTCTGACACATTTAAGAAGAGAAAATTTTTGTGTCTTAACGTGTTAGACATGAGTAACACGTTTAAACACTGATAGTGTTAATTGTGTTATCATGTTTAAACGTGTATATGTGAAACGTTTATTAACTTGTTAAAAATTAATAGTCAAAGATTATTTTAGCCTTACTTAAATAATTTTAAATAATTATTTTAATAAGTTCTTAAAAATTTATAAAGATAATAATGTAATTATGTCATGCCTAAATCGAAATTTTGAACTTTTTTTGTTATATTTGATGTTATATTATTTTTTTTATAATTATTTTTATAATTATTGATTTTAAATTTAAAAAATAAAATTATTTTTAATTATAAATATTTTTATTTAATCGTGTTAAACGTGTTAATTGTGTTATTAATCGTGTCGTGTCATGTTACATGGTTATTGAACGTCTACGTGTATGTGTTTTGAATTTAAGACATGAATATTATTCATGTCTTGTTCGTGTTTGACCTTAACGTGTTTCGTGTCTAATCGTGTCTGACACGTTTAAGACATAAAAACACCAATTGCCAAGTCTAGATCATATCAAGACTATTATCCTCTCTCAGGCACAATATGACTGGCAACATCTCAGGCTACAAGATTTCAAATCAATGTTCGACTATAACTCAACCTTATTTGATATTGTGTCTTGACTAAAGTTATCTGGTGTTAAGCTCACTGAATCAGAGCTATTAGAGAAAACTTTCTCCACCTTCCATGCTTTAACTATTGTATTACAATAGCAATACCAGTAGCGTCAATTTAAGACGTATTCAGAATTGATTTTTGCCCTCTTGATTGCCTAACAAACTAATGAACTACTGCTCAAGAACCATGATCTTGACCTGCTGGCTCGAAAGCATTGCTTGAAGCAAATTTTTGTTCTAGCAAGAATACAGGCCAATTTAAGCTCTGTGAAAGCAAGCAAAGGCATAACCCACGTTAGGGTGGCGAGAGGTTTACCGCCCTAGGCAATCAAATCTTGACCCAAAGCATGGTAAGGGCAAGAAACCCAAGAAGGAGCATGATGAAAGTAACTGCCATCATTGTGGCATGATTGGACACTATTCGTGTACCTATTGTACGCCAAAAAATTTTGCTAATTTATACCAGGCATCCTTAAAGAATAAGGGCAAGCATGTTGAAACTCATGCCATTAAGAATCCTACTGTTATAGCTAACATTGAAGCAAACAATGCCTTCATTGAAATGACTCGTTGAAGCTAACAATGCCTTCGTTGAAATGACTCTAACTGCTCCTGTAGAAGCAAAAACATCCTTAGAAGTCTTTGATTTCTTCAAGGACCTTGATTGCCATGATAAGGCATCAGAACGGTGGAAGACAACCTAGACTTAAGATTTAAGGATTTTACTATTTTTTTCTCTAAATGTGTTACCCTTGGTTGATTGTTCCCAAGGAAAAACAATACGGTCATTTAATTATTATGAAATTAATTCCATATTTGTTATTTGAAACCCTATGACTAATTTGCAAATTTTCATGATACTTGACACCTAAAGTTTTCAATATAAGTGCAAATGGAAATCACTGAGAAAAGTAAAGATGTTTGTTTGCTTGATAGTGCAACAACACATGCCATATTTCGTAGCAAACACTTTTTCTCAAATGTGACACTGTAAAAGGCAAATATTCGTACAATATCAAGTCCCGTTGGGATTATTGATGGCTTTGGAAATGCCACAATTATTTTGCCAAATGGCACCACCTTGCATATCGAGAATGCATTACTAAGCATGTCGTGGAGAAATCTACTTAGCTTCAAAGATGTACGCCATAATGGGTATGCTCTTAAGACAATTTATGAGAAAAATAAGGAATGTCTCTGCATCACTTCTTATAAGATGGGCCAAATGACCATCCATGACAAGTTGGAAGCTTCAACTATGAGATTGTAGCATGTCACTATTAGAGTTGTTAAATCCTACGCCACCATGTCCTGGAGATTGGTAAATCTCGATGAATTTGGACTTTGGCATGATCATATAGGTCACCCAAGAGCTACGATGAGGTGCCAGATAATCTAAAAAACTAAAGAACACCTTTTTAAAGGATAAAAAGGTTTTGTTGTCTAAAGATTATACTTGTGAAACTTGTTCACAAGTTTCACAAGGAAAGCTCATTACTAAACTTTTTATGACAAATGTAAATCTTGAATCCCTTTCATTCTTGCAAAGAATCCAAGGTGATATTTATTGACCAATACAACTGACAAGTGGGTCATTATGATATTTCATGATATTAGTGGACACATTCTGCAAATGGTCCCATGTTTGCTTGTTATCTAAGCGCAACATCGCCTTTGCATGTTTGCTTGCACAAATTATAAAGCTCCAGGCACATTTCCCTAATTATCCAATCAAGTACATAGGGATGGATAATGCTGGTGAATTTACATCAAAAAGCTTTTATGCTTTTTATGCTTCACTAGGAATCGAGTTGAGCACTCGATTCCACATGTTTATACTCAGGACGGATTCACAGAATCATTGATTAAGCACATCTAAATTATAGCTCATATTCTATTATTAAGAATAAAGCTCAACTATTTAGCATGGGGTCATGTTGTTTTTGCATGCGGAGGCACTAATTAGTTTGCGCCCACTGCTACTCTCCCATGTAGTTGGTTCTAGGCTTTGAACCAAGCATTTCACATTTACTCACCTTTGGTTGCACTGTACAAGTGCCTATAGAACCGCCAAAAAGGACTAAAATGGGTCTCCAATGTCGTTTGGGCATTTACATTAAGTTTGATTCACCATCCATTATTAAGTTCTTGGAACCAACGATAGGTGATCTTTTTATCGCCAGATTCGCAGATTATCATTTTGATGAAATAGTGTTTCCACCAATTGGGATACTTAAGGCTTCCATATTTGAAAAGCATAAACCAATTGAGATTTTCTCATGAAATGAGAAAAATCTATCCCATTTAGACTCAATAACTCATGAATGTGAAAATGAGGAGCAACGTATAATCCATTTACAAGCAATTACCAATAGACTTCCTAACTCATTTAATGATGCTACCAAGATTACAAAGTCTTATATTCTAGCTATGAATGTTCTAGCTAGGATTACTGTTCTTGAAGAACATGTTGAAATGGATCAAAATGGCTCACACTTGAAGCGTGGAAGACCGATAGGATCACAAGACACTATCCCTCGAAAACAAAAAAAGAGGAATCTAGAAACCATTCTAAAAGAGACAAGTGTTAAGCTTGCTCCAAAAGAGCTTATTACTTCTAAAGAGGCACAAATCCATAAAAAGGCCACTGACTTTGGGAATACTGAGATTAACATTACATATTATAATGAGAATTGGAATTGAAATGAAATAATCATCGATGATGCTTTTGCACTCTTAGCTGCTCATGAGATTATAAATGATGATTATGAATCGTGATCTATTATCGAATGTAGTCAAAGGCATTATTGGCCCAAGTAGGAGGAAGCAATCCAGGCTGAATTAACTTCCCTAGCTAAATGAGAGGTTTTCAAGCCTGTAGCTCAAACCCCCGACAATGTGAAGCACGTTGGATACAAGTGAGTTTTTGTTCGAAAACTGTCATGACCCAAATTTAGGGCCATGACCAGAGCATGGACCCAATGGCCATAGCCCACCAAGCCTAATCAAGCCTATTTATATAATCCTACTCATTATTCCATCAACTATTCTTAAAGTCACCTTTCATGCTTCCAACCTATAAGTACCTAATTAATGTGCTATAGCAATCAAAAACTGCATTTCACATTAACCCAAAATAATGTTAACCAATGCCAACTCGCAGTGGCATTGCCAATCACAATATACATACCTTGTCTAAGACACCTATCTTAATACTTTACATCACATGAACGTATGTACAAACAAAATGACTCTTGACTTCTAGTAGAGTGACCTTGGCGGAAGTTCAGCTATTGAATGCTAAGATACCTACCTAGGAGATAAAGCTACATGAACACCTCAACCTAGGTTCTGACTACTTCCTGATCTGAAAACATGAAGTTAAAAACAGTGAGTACAAACTCAGTGAGTGAACATAAGAAGGGAACAAGCAACAATAAGGGAGGTTTGAAAATCATGATGCACTTATTTGAAAACAAGGCAATTTAGTTCAAGTTCTTAATAAAACCCCTCCATTAAACCTTTGGTTATTAAATCATTTAATAATGAAGGAATCATGTTCAACATGAAATTGGAAAGAGAGAAAATTTTCGGCAATTATCCAAGCAACGCAGCGTAATAGACAGATTTTAGCTGCAGCGAAAAGGCATTCTCACTGCAGCGTATTTTAGGTACATATCATCATCTGTACGAGGGTTCCTCTCAACTGCACAAGGGTTTCTCTCAACTGCACGAGGGTTTCTTGTTAAAACCTCTCATTTCAAACTAGATAAATTAATCTTTTTACATTGGAAATTCATGATCAACCATGATGTTAAAGAAAAGGAAAATATGTCAGAAATTAACAATGCCAACATACAACCCAATCAAAAATATTTTAATAAACTTTCTATAACATACATATACACATATACATATTTCAGCATGCATATCACCGCCGCCTCACCCAGCTCATGTGCAACCCCCACATCGCGCACATAGTTGGAGTCATCGTGTGCACCCCCACATCGCGCACAACTATGTCATCCTCCACACTTCCACACCCTATCATTACCAGCATGTGCATCCCTCACATCGCGCACACGTACGATTATATTCATTACACAATATTATCTACCAATGTACTATACATATATATATATATCAACATATAAAGGGATTTTGCAAATTCATTACAATCACATTTCACAACGCAAGGAAAATGTTTCGTTAAAGGCTTGTTCTCGTATGCAATTTGAAGAAAAGACAGTTTAAAAAATTCAAGTGATTCGTTCAAACGTATGTACATCTACCGAAAACCTTTTAGTGTAGGTTCACTCACTGGTATTTGTTAAATCTTTACCCAATTCCAACTTCCTTTAATGGTCCAAATGGGGTGGTGGAGCTTCTTTGGAACCTATCATCATAGTAGCATCATAATTAATTCAGTTCACATAAATATAGTTCTAAAAGCTATCTTCTAATTCATGTTCTGCTAGTTATTCCTAACTAGTTTCCAACTACCCATAAGTGGCTATCTATTTTCACTATTCTAATCACACTAAAATGAATAAATCACCTTAACTACAAGACACTCACAGATCTAACCACCAGCCGTTCTCAACAACTAAAAATATCAACTTAATTTCAATACTCACCTTGCTAGATTTGTAATTAGATTCCTCCTTAAGAATTCCCAAACTATTATAGAGAGCCTTTCTTTCTCTCTCTAAAACACCTAGCTGGTGAGAGAAAGTATTAGTTTAAGACTTTGGATGATTTTTTAAGGTGAAAGAGTAAAAGGGCACAAAGGGATTGTGAAAAGGTGCACAAAAGCATGAAATTTGAGACTAAATTGAGAGAGTTATGGAAGCTTAAAGAGAACTCCCATGAAGGATGAAGAAACGTGAGATGAATAGAAAGATAGGAAGAATAAACTGTTGGAAAAATGAAAAAGGCTGCTAAAGAGTAGATATTTATAGTTAAAGCTTATCTAACTTTTCATGCAATTACAATAATGCCCTTAACAAGGCCACTTGTCTTCCTCCTTTTCTTGTGCAATCTTTTTACTCTTTTGGCACTGGAAAAAGGTCCAAAATCCTCTGAAAGAGGTTTCTTAAGTAGCCCCTAAAAGCCCTAGCATCAAAAATCTCCTAAGCTTGTTATTTTTAGAAATTACGGTGAGGGTTGGGGCTCTCAATTTCCAGCGCCACAACGTTCAAATGTTCTGTCCAAATCTGTTCTTTTAACATAGTACTTTCACTTCGACAAAGATTTTGACCACCTTCCCATCAAAAATGGGCAAAGTGGTAAACATCAAAGTTGTATCCCTGCCTCTTAGCTTTCTAATGGTCCAAAAATCATGTTATTTGAACTTCTGTAGTAGGAGATATTCTTGAAAAACCAAAACATATGTAAATAAAGCAACAGCCCATTATGCACCTTTCTTCACCAATTGAAATCACTTTTTAATCCTACTCCTATAACGACATAAAATAATTATAAGTAATGTAAAACTAGTATCATTAGCTCAAATTAAACCTTTAAACATAAGTTCCACCTTTTGCTACACGTCTATGAAGGTCGAGGTTTCATAGAAACAAAATGAGAAAAATGAGGTCGTGAGGTATAAAGCTTGACTCATTGCCTAAGGCTTCTCTTAAAGACCTAGTATTGATTATGATGAGACATATTCACCTATGATGAATATGATTACCTCTCATTTCCTTATTAGCTTAGCAATTTTTGAAAAACTAGAAATGCATCTTGTGGACGTTGTGACGACATATCTATATGGTTCATTAGACTTTCATATTTATATGAAAATTCTCGTGGGATTCAAAATGCCTGAAGCATACATTCCCTACAACTTATTCTCAATAAAGTTGCAAAGATCTTTGTATGGGTTAAAGTAATCCTATCGCATGTGGTATCAACATTTAAGCAAGTACCTAATCAAGGAAGGGTATAAAAATGATTCGATTTTCCCATTCATGTTTATTAAGAAATCGAAAACCGAATTTGCTACTATAGTAGTTTATGTCAATTATATGAATTTGATTGGAACTCTAGAAGAATTATCTAAAACTGTTGAATATTTGAAAGGGGAGTCTGCAATTAAAGATTTAGTTAAAACCAAATTTTGTCTTGGTTTAGAGCTTAAGCACCTAGCAAATGGAATACTTGTCCATCAGTCAGCATATATTGAGAGATTTCTTAGACGTTTTAACATGGACAAGGCTCACCCATTGAGCATCCCTATGGTTGTAAGGTCTTTTGATCCCTAAAAAGACTCGTTTCGTCATAGAGAACCTGATGAAGAGATACTTAGTCCTAAAGTACTATATCTCAATGCAATTAGGGCTTTAATGTACTTGGCACAGTGTGTGAGATCGAATTTCGCTTTTACAGTAAATTTATTGGTACGTTTTAGTTCTAAGCCAACCTGGATACATTGGAATGGAATAAAATATATCTTCTGTTATCTCTGAGGAACCATAGATTTGGGATTATATTATTCTAAGGATTCTACTAACTCTGGTTTAGTTAGATACGCTGATGCGGGATATAAATCTGATCCGCACAAGGCTCACTCTCAAATCGGTTATTTATTTTTCTATAATGGCATCGCCATTTCTTGATGCTCTACTAAGCAAATGCTAGTAGCTACATCTTCCAATCACTCCGATATTATCACTCTATATGAAACAGGAAGAGAGTGTGCTTGGTGGAGATTCATTATAACACATATTCATAATTCTTGTTATTTAACATCAATTACAAATTCTCCCACTATAATTTATGAAGATAATCTTGCTTGCGTTGCACAAGTCAGGAGAGGATATATTAAAGGTAATAAGACCAAGCATATCTCACCAAAATTTTTCAACACTCACGAACTCCAATTAAGTTGACCAATTGACATTAAACAAATTCAATCCACCAATAATCTTGCAGAATTTTTTACCAAATCATTATCGATGTCAACATTTGATAAATTAGTATATGACATTAGAATGAGAAAAGTTAAGAAAATGAAAGATTAATTTGCCCCAAAAGTGACAATATGGCTCAATTGAAAGGGAGCAATTATGGACCATGCATTGTACTCTTTTTTCCCTCTGATCGATTTTTGTCCCACTGGGTTTTTCTAGCTTAAGGTTTTTAATGAGGCAGTATAATGGACATTCAAGGGGGAGTGTTATGAACTATGTGAATATCCGTTATATTTCATAATACCTAATGTATCTCCCCATATCCAATGAACATATTTATGTTGGTACATCCCTATCTCTTAATTACATCCAGTGTATGTACATCCCTATCTACTAAGTTCATTCTCTCTATTTATGTACATTCATTTCCCCTCCACTTACGTGTGCTTATAAATAGAGGCATTGTAGTTGATGGTAGATATACTGAAACAAGAAATGAAATAAAAAATCTTCTTACATTCTTACTACTTCTCTCTAATATTCTCCTTCAAAATTATATTTCACAACAAAACACCATAAACAAACAGATTTTTTCCAATGGAAAAAATTCCGTTGGAAATTTTCAAGGGAATTCTAATAGAACTTGTTGTTATTTTTTCTTATGGATTTCCACCGGAATTTTTCTGTTGGAAATCCATTGGAGATTTTTTTTGTGCCAAAAAAAATTTGTCCCACCAAATTTTTTGACAAAAATTCCAACGGATTTTTGTTGGAAATCCATCTGAAAGTTTAGGGACCCAAAAAATTTTAAAGCCCGCTAAAGTTTCCAACAGAATTTTCCATTGAAAAAAGCTATTACCAACGAAAATTTTCCAACGGAACATTCCATTGGAAAATTCCGTTGGTAATAATAGTTTTTAAATTTGTTGTCTTAAAATATTTTAAACTTTTTATAAATTTTATTAATCCTTTATAAAAAATAGATATTAATAAAAGCAACTACATACATACTGAAGTTTATAATATTTAAAAGTTTAAATATGTTTTCCTTTGCTTTTTTTTTACATTTTTGAAAACTTTATTGAATCATAAATTATAAATTAATAATTCCAAATTCATTAATTTTATAACATTAAAAAATTGATAAAAAGAACAAAATAAATTTTTTTTTATTTTATAAAAATACATGATAAGATAAAATAATAAATTAAACAAAAAATAATAATATTTTATGTGTGTTTTAATATTAATTAGTTAATATATATAAATTAAGAAGATAGATATATAATAAATTTATTAATATAATATATTTAAAATATATTAGTTTATTATATCTATGTATAAATATTAGAATCACAGCTATAGAATATATATATATATATATATATATATATATAAACCTGCATTATTAACAAAAAAAAAAAACCTATTGTATTAAGATGAAACTACAAGTTATAGACTTTAATTGATATAACTTTATAAGTTTTTATATATATATATATATATATGTATATATATGTATATATTAAAATATCCTACATATATATATTAATATGTTTTATATGTAAGCTTATAGTAAATTTTATTTATATGATTACAGTTATTAATTTTATTAGTTATTATCATGCTTTTTATAAAATTATATTGATAATTAATTATACAAATTTTGTAATATATTTCAAATTATAACATATAATTTGTGTCATTAATATATATATAATAAATTTAGTAATATAACATTATGTTTTATATTGATTAATATAAAAAAATTAATTTATTAATAAATATTAAAATATTTAAATTTGTGTTACTATAAAGACTTGAACTTGTGTCTACATGAAAAATGAATTAAACTTTAACCAAGTCTACCTCCCATCCAAACTAATTTAAAACTCCCAAACTTAATTTCAAAAGAAACCAAACCCATATAACTCAAATTGTCACAACCCGGAACTCCCCATCGAGCCCGTGACAACCGCCACGAAGCCTCGACAAACATTCTTCACCCCGAATGTCGATCGAAACCTCGCAAGGCTCTCGTATCAGCTTTCGCACTTCCCCTATGAGCAATAGTTATCAAATAATCAAAATACGAAGGATTACAAATCATTTTCAAATCATAACATAACATTTTCTTTTTTTTTTTGGCTCATAGGGGCATTTTCGTCATTTTTGTCAAAAATCTTGAAACTTGCTAAAAATGTAATAGGTAAGTCAAAAATATATATTTAATGATTAAAAAAAATTAAGTATCTAAAACGTTCATTTGAAGTGAAAAATTGACCATTTGAATATAATAAAAATATTCAATAAAATAAACTATTTTCTTGTAAAATAATTTTCATAAAACTATCGGTACATAATTCTTATAGCGTAAAAGATAATTATATTCATATATACTATAAAGCAAATAACAAAAGTATAAAATTTTTTTACAGTGACACGTGGGCCCACATCTAACCAAAATGCATCGGAAGCTAGAAACCTACAGCTTTTATCGATTCGGGTCCAAATGAAGGTCCTTGTCAAAATCAACTAATTATGGAATTCCCTGAGCCTGAAATGTGAGGAAATGAGGGTGGTGAGATTATAAAATCCCAATGAGTAAACAGATACCATCTAAACTATCTAAAGTCGAGTAAATGGAGACAATTAAAATAAGTCATCATACTGTAATTTCATTACCTTTCAGTTCATTTCAACTAAATAAAATCAATCCATATAAATCGAGTAATCAACTTGGCTTATGAATTTCTTAAAACTTTGGCTTGTGCCAAAACTCATACTCGGTGATACCTTGCGCAGGGCATCCAACCGAGTTTGCCAAGGCGGTTAAAATTTTGTATATACTTAAAATATATTTTTAGTTTGAGAAAAATACAGTCGTTCCTTGGCGTTGGCTGAGTTCCCCTTCACGTGGTGGTTTGGCGTGAAGTGAACCCTAAGTTTTACCCCAGAAGATACCCTACGTGCCTCTCCGTTCGAGGTAATAATATAATGGAGTTTACCGTGCCCCTCTAATAAGCTGGTCCACGGAACCCCCTCTGCAGTAAATAATTAATATATAATCCACCAATCAATAAAATTCATTCTAGCATGACATGGCAATTTATCGCAACCTAGCCTCTCAAGGCTGAATACATAGTATAAATAATTATAACACCACAATCAGTTTAGTCATTCATGCTCATTTATTGTCATAAGCCATTCAATTCAAAACCATAAATTTGCAACACAAGCAGACAGTCTCCAATTACTCTATTTTCAAAACCAATATTCGATTTTCCAGAAAATTTATAAAATCATTTTATAAAATCACAATTTCTTTTAAAACATAGCAATTTACCATTTAAACCCATTTTCCATAAAATCACATAGTTGTATAAATCTACTCTAGATAACTAAGACGATAATAAGTTCACTCACAGTTCTAGGAGTCGATGTACTCCTAATCCCAGTCTCCAAGCACAATTTTTGTACTTTTACCAGTGTACTTTGCTCACCACCTATCCACAATGTACAATACATAATTCACCACATCAATGCTTGACCATTATAAAATCAATTCAGGCTCGGTATATATGCATGATATGATATACAATTTATCCGACTACCGCTTAAATGCGGTGTTGACCTAATTCGGCCTATTATCTCCAATTTAACTCCAAATCAATTCTTCTCACTTTCTACACTCCAATTATAACTAAATTACCTCAATAACTGTGAATGAGATTCAATTTATCAGTCTCGATAGCAAATTACGAAAATACCCCTAGTGGGTAAAAAATCATATTTTTGCTCCGAAAATTCCCATTATTTTTCTAGGCTCATAATTCATCATTTCCTAACCAATTCTCCTAGAATGAAAATCAAATTTATCCTCACTCAACACATGGTAAATTCAGCCATTAATGATTGTGGGAGAAAATAAGTTCTTTTCTTATTGTTTTGTTTCTAAATATGCTAAACTAACTTAAAACAATAACATAACTTAAAATCAAATTAATCTAACAAGTTTCTCTCTCCTAACCCATTTTTTCAGAATTGAATTTATCATGAAAACATGTAATTTAATCATGAAAAATAAATAGAAATGCTTGGGAATAAGAAAACTCAAGCTTAATAGAAAAAATCTCACCTTTTTCACTTAATTTCCTTGAAAATTCACACTTTTTCTTTGATTTTCTCTCTCTAGGGTTTTGTTTTTATTTTCTCTCTCTTCTTGCTCGTTTGGCCGGCCATGGGGTGGAAGATGGGCTGATTTTGTGCCTTTTAAAAAGGAAAATAATAAATTAATAAAGGCATGACATGTGGCATCATGTCATTGGCCCGTTTTTAAAACTTTAAAAATTTTAATCCTTTTTATCTCCACCACACAATTAGTCAATGGTCAAAATGGGGATAAAGGAAGACCATGTGCTGGAAAAATGTCCAGGTGGTGGAAAATTACAATTTTGCCCCTGGGGTGGCAAAATTACTATTTTACCCTTTTACTCCAAATTATACCGAAATTAAAATGTTTCACTTCTAAACCTCAAATCTTACTCCAATAAGTCAAATTATACTCCAATAAGTCAAATGGGGCCAAAACAATCTTTTCTAAAATTCTCATTTTATTCCCAGGTGGCAAATGACCATTTTGCCCCTAGATAGCGAAAATTTCGGTTTGACTCCAAATTGATCCTCAAACTCCAAATCACCATATTAAACCATTCTGGGACTTTAAAATTCTTAATTTCATCATAAATTTTCTATTTGATCTAGTTCGAGGCTTAAATCAACTTTATTGTACCTCTAGGTACAATACCAACTTTTGTAAACTTTTCAAGACTCTCCTAGCATGCAAACATGATATCCATCACATGTATGTCATGACAAATATTTTTATAGAGTCGGGCTTGTCATCTTCTCCCCCACTTGGATCAACCATATGATCCTTCTTCATGACTGATTTCGACATTTGACTAAATATTAATATTTTAAAAATTTTATCTTGTCTTCTTGGTACCTGAAATACCTTATTATGCCTCACTTGACTTCTGAATTACCTTTTATCTCACAAATTCTCCTCTGATAAAATTATTATTATTTTGTTGTTATTTTTTCACTTACGGAATATTTTATCCTAAACTACTCCTTTCGTCTTTTATCACTTTTAAACATTTTAATTGACCTCAATTTGCATTCGATCAACTTTATTTATCACTATATCAAAGTATGGGGTATTTCACAAATACAAATCCCTAACCATGTGCGTGGCTCACTTTCCCCAAATCTCTCTACTTTGCTTCCCCTTCTTGTGCTGAGACTAGAGGCTTAAACCCATTTGCTAGCTCACTCATCACTTTCTCAAAATTGTTTTGTTTTGTTAGCTTTGCTACGAATCTCCGTTTACTGTGCTATTTTTGAAGGATCTCTGTTAGTAGTTTCCTGATTCTTGTGTGTGAGCTAGAGGTAAACTTTTTGCTTTTGCTATTGTTGTTTGAGTGATTGGTCTACTGCTGTGGTAGGTTCTCGAGTCTTGGTTTGGAAATGGCTTTTCACCCAGGATTGATCTTGACTTTAGTCTTTGATGAGTTCTTGCTTTACTTTTTTTGGGATTTTTTGTAGCACTTGAAGCTTGGTAACTACTTGATTTTGAGTGCTTAAGGCTGCTACTGGTCATTTTGTTTTGTATAGTTTTTATGACTAAGTTGCGGTGGGATGAGTCTTTTGACTCCTTATCCTTTTTGTTTCCATAGGAGTCGTTGTAATGTTTTAGGAGGTTGATCCCATTTGCAACCTAGGGTTTATTGCTCTGGGTTATTTTGTATATCACAGGTAACAAGCTTTATAGGGGGTTCTTGTCCCTTGTTTTGTGTTTCTTGCTCATTACCGCAACCTTGGTAGTTTTGTAAAGGAATTGATAATAAATAAATCTTTCCTTGCCTTTCAAAAAAATATGTGTTGAACATATTATTTATTTAGAGTTTACAAGTTAACCTTCCCTTTTGAAACCAGGTTTTGACCAAGGCTTGGTTTGAATGTCCCTACACAAATCTAACTCAACATCTCATTAGCACTAATTTTTTATTAGCGAGTTGCGTGGGTTTAGCCATCAAATTTGACAGCACCAAAATGTTTTGGATGATGACATGTAATTAATTCTTGCTTGCTTTTACATAATGATGGATCATTGAGCCACAATATTGCTATATAAGAAAGGATTGTAACAAGGCAGGGACCGAAGACATATATGCATGTTGCGGAGTCAATTCCTCAAAATGAGTGTAAAGCACATTTTTATATCGATTGATTTTTAAGCTTTTCATTTTCCAAGTATTTGGAATAGGCAGGGACACAAAGCATTAGTTTAAAGAGCCTCCAAATGGCATTAGACCCATTATTCTGAATGATCTACTTGGAATTAAGAGGTTTTATGTCTCCAAAACAAATTGAAACTGTATAATATTTAACAAGTTTCCTCAGCTACCAAGCAGAGTATTTGTCTTCTCCAAGTTGTGTCAATTAAATTTCTTTTTCTTATCCTGTCTTGCTTGCCCTTACAAGTATTGTTCCCTCTAGTTTTGGTTTTCAACTCTTTTAGAGTTTTGAAGTCTAACTCTTATATTCTCCTCTGATAAAATTAACACCACCATTTATATTGTAGAATCTTCAATTAGTTTGCCTGTATCTATTTATTTTTCTTCTTATTCGAGTTATTTTTTAATGCAGTTTCGTCCCTCAAGTGCCTTTAATTCCCCTTTCTGGCCCACAAATTCTAGGGCTCCAGTTTATAACAACAACTCATCACTCACTGTCGGGGCAAGAGGTAATCATATAATTCTCGATGTGCCTATATCACGTTCATTCATGGTAGTAGTTTCCCAGATGATGGAGTTTCTAATCATGAACTACTAACTCTTTTGGTCAATTTGGTTTAGCTTCTTGTACTACTTTTAACCTTTGTTAAGGTCTTGCTTTGTCAATATTCTCTTTCAAGGTTGATTATTAGCATCAACTGATTTGAGCCATGTTTCATAGGAGTCAATGCTTCTTGAATCATTGAATACAGTCCCAGATTTCAAAGACTAGACTTTTTTTTACTTTGTTATTGAGCAAGGGGAAAGCTAAAAGCATCAGAATTTAGTGCAGCTTTGTTTTTTCAGCTTTAATTTCTCAAAATCCATACTACCATCCATATTCTCATTTGGCTTTTCTAATCATAACAATATTTTTAAAAAGTAAAACAATGACCTATATTTTGTCTTCTAATATATATTCATTGATATATACATATGAAAAGGGAGTTTTCTAGGATTAATTACTCTGTAATTAGTCGGCAAGACTGCAATTAATGGGTCAAGTTTTTGATTTAGGTAAAATATGAAAATATTTTTAATAAGAAAAATTTTTACTGATGCTACAATAAAATAAGCCAATACAACTAACAATCGTTTAACCGAGAAGCTCTTTTCTTCTTCTTTTCAGGAAGTATCATCTTGCTGTAACAAGCTCTTTCCTTCTTCTTTTCATTCTCCTAAACTGTGAGTACTTTGTTGACTTGATTCCTTATTGTCTAGCTGTAAAACCTGACCCTATAAATACATGTCATGACATACATG
The DNA here is from genome assembly GCF_053813885.1 of Theobroma cacao. Lineage (NCBI taxonomy): Eukaryota > Viridiplantae > Streptophyta > Magnoliopsida > Malvales > Malvaceae > Theobroma > Theobroma cacao. The sequence continues at coordinate 9,326,092 of NC_142643.1, forward strand.
CACTGAGTAGCATGTTATTATGCTAGGAAGGCACCTAAGAAAAGACGAAACCCGATATCGTACCTAACGGTACACTTTAGTTGATTTAACCTCGAACTAGTTCAAATAGGAATTGTAGAATGAAATTTAATATTTTATAGTCAAGAAATGACTAAAATATGATTGTTCAGAGTTTGAGGGTTAATTTGGGGTAAAATTGGAAATTTTGATATTCAAGGGCAAAATCGTCATTTTGCCACTTAAGATAATAATTTGATCATGGAGTGAAATTTTTGACCAAGATTAACTATTTGGAGTATAATTTAATGATAGGAAGTGAAAAAGTTTAATCTTGGTGATTTCTGGAGTGTAGGGGCAAAATCGTAATTTTGCCACCCACAGACAAAATTTGAGATTTTGAGAGAATGCAGATCAAATTTGACAAATTGGAGAATGGTATGAGTATAAGGGATGAAAAATATGTCTATGGGCAATTTTTCAGTTTTTTGGGCAAAAATGTAATTTTTCACTTTTACGAGGGTAAAAGTGTAAATTTCAAAAATTACTCCACCGAGACTTTGGATAAGTCTGAAAATTTTATCTAAGCTATGGATATGTGAGACAAGTGTATGTTGAAAATTTGGAAACAAATGGATGAAATTTTAAAAATGGGCCAATGGGAAAGTGATACGTGGTATTTTTTAATGAAATAATATTATTTTAATGAAAAGTCAGCCCATTTAAACCCCATTTTAAGTGCTGGCCGGCCATAAGGAAGAACAAGAGAGGAAATAGAGAGGAAAGGAAGAAAAAAAGAAAAACCAAAGAGAAACAAGAAAATTCAAAGGGAAATTCACGATTTTCGACCGTTTACGCGTCTAACGGTAAGATTTTTCGATTTTAGCTTGATTTCTACCTTTCCTATACCTTTATTTCCATTTAGCATGCTTGAGGAGAGAGATCAAAAAGTGATATCAAGGCCTGGACGAAATTCTAGGGGAGAGAAATTGAAATTTTTAGGTTTTGATTTTTAGTTAAATTGATAGTTTTAGTTAGTTAAATGTGTTTAGAAATTAAATTGGGCAAGAAATCATTAAATTTTCACAATACCCACTCTTGGCTGGATGCTCAATGCTGTACAATGATGATGAATTGATTTTATTCTAAGGAAAATGAAGAGAAAATGATGAAAAACGATTAAACGTGATAGAAAAACAAAATAGAAAATTAACCGACTTAATGTCCCATTTTTGGCCGAATTTTTCAAGGAAGGGAGTGAGCTGATTTTGTTGTTTTTAGAAGTTTATTGGCTGATATTTAATGGTTAGAAATGTTGGAGAGAGAATGGGATGATTTAGAGCTAAAATGGAGCGCGTTAGCAATTTATCGAGCAAAGTGCCAAAAATAGGTTAATATCGCGTTTAAGCCGTTTTAGGCTATTGCATTTCATACCATGCATTAGTATAGGATTTAAGTTAATTATATAGTGATTTAGCATCAATATGATGAATTGTGTAAATTTTTGTAATGTGTCTAAGAGGAGAGCCTTCCAGAAAAGGTAAAGAAGTCGTACCCGACGAGTAGTGATCGGGGTGCTTAGAAAGCTTTTAGTTTGTACAAACGGTGAGTAAACTTATTATTATTGTAAATTATCTAGAGTTTATTTTAAATGCCCTTTATGTATTTTATAAAATGAGAACGAGATTAAAACGGGATTTTTGATGTTTTAGGAATAAATGTGACAAATAAAAATATATTGTATTGATTATGAAATTGAGTAATTTGAGGCTACAAATTGACTTGAAAAATATATATTTTTCTAGGAATGGCTTATGCGAAATGAGTATATGTGGCTATATTTTGTGAATGCATTGGGAAATTTATGTAAGTTGTTTTACTATGCAGGCTGGATAAATAAATAAAAGTCACGCTATACTGTCGAAATTTTATTAAAATTGGTGGGTTAGTCACTGCAGTGACGGGTTTCCGTGGACTGCCTATTAGAGAGGCACAGTAAACCCAGTTATATAGTTACTCTGGTTGTAGAGGCGAGGAGGGTAACTCCTGGGGTAGTATTAGAGCTCACTTCACGTCGAACCCCCACGTGAATGTGTAACTCAGCCAACGCCAAGGAACTGCTGGTTTTAAAAATAAAAATGTGTTTCACGTGTGAATATTTTAACACCCTTGGCGGACTCGGTTAAATGCCTCGGCCAAGGTATCCCCGAAGATTAGTTTTAGCTTGAGCCTTGTTTTAATAAAAGACATAAGCCTTAACAACTGTTTTGGTAAATTACAAATATTTTATGGTTTAAGAAACAAATTGAAAACATTATGAAATGGGTTGAAATTTGTTGTTTAAACTTACCTCCATTTACTCGCCTTTAGATATTTATGTAATGTCTGTTTACTTATTGGGATTGCAAAATCTCACCCAACTCCTTTCCACCCATTTCAGGTTCAGTATAGACTGTAGATAGCTGATCTCATCGAGGACTACCATTGGATCTGCATTTTCCAAATCGTAGGTTCACAGTCCTCTTTACTTTTGTTTATTCGGGGGCCCTCTTGTTATTGTAAATTAAATTAAATATTTTGGCTTACTATATTTCAGTATGTATAAATTTATTTAGCTTTTACGCTATAAAAATTATTCACGTATAACTCTATAAATATTGTTTTATAAGAAAATAGAATATTTTCCTTAATATTTCTTTTATTTTCTTATTATATTCAAATAACCGTAATTTCATTTTAAATGAAGATTTTAGACTTTTAAACTCATTTGGAATATGAATTATGTGTTTTGTACTTGTATATTACGTTTTAGCCAGTTTCGAAATTTTTGAGAAAAAAATGACCAAAATACCCCTGTGTGGCGAAAATTTTATTTTGATTGTTTTTGATCTAAAATAGTGTATATTCTTTAAAAACTAGATATTTAACAACGATTGCTCACAGGAAAGGAAAGAAACTGATATGTAAGCCTTGCGGGGTTCCGGTTGGCATTCCGGATAATGAGTGTCAATCAGGGACGTCGCGGCGATTGTCATGGGCCTGAGGGAGGTTCCAGGTCGTGACACTAGCTAACTTTTATACAAAACAAGATTGTAGTGAAGCAATTAGCAATTTCCATGAAAATATGAAGTCTAAGCTTAAAAATATTGCTTTCTTTCCTCATGTAAATCTCTTTTAGCAGAAAGCTAGAGAAGTTTGTTGGTTAAATCACTTTTTAGGCTTTTGTTCTCTCATCTCTACATCTTCTACTGTTATTGTCAACATCTTCCAACACTCTCTATCACTTTCACTCAGTACAAGTGCTTTTTATCCCCCCCTCACCCCATTATTTTTTATTCCCATAAATAGTAAGAATTTATTGCTTATTTACCTTCTTAATTTGCTGGAGTCTATTATTATTATTATTATTATTATTATTATTATTATTATTATTATTATTATTATTATTATTATTAATTCTTTTGCTTTTGATTGTGGTGTATATTGAATAATAATACTATCTTTCCTTTTGTATTGCACTTTTCACACATAAGAAAAGAACAACATTATGGGCAAATCTAAAATCCGTAACCAAACCTAACCGATCACAACCACTTGAATTAACTTTACCATAATTGGTTTAAGGCTTAATTGGATTTCATATCAAATTAACTACTTTATACCGTTTCCAACCACTTCATGCTCTTTTTAGCCATGATTGAAGAGATGCAGAAGAGCCAAACATATTGTCTCGATGATAAGCAGGAAGACTTGAGACTTTTAAGTTTCATATTCATTAATTGGTCAAGTCATGGCATTAATTGGTCATTTCCCTTAAAGCTGCTTTAAACTCAAGAAGATATAAATCAAATAAAATATGAAAAAATTAAAAATTATATATATAATTTTTAAAAATTTTACTATTTACTATTTTTTGGAAATTTACTATTTACTTTTGTATCTAAATATTTTTTATTTTTTAAGAATAATAATAAAAATATCAAAAGTCCTTACTTTAAAAAAACTAGCGATTCCTTTCCTATGTTGGAATTTCATTTTTTTATCATAAAAAACTAATCATAACTTGAGGTCCAATTCATAGTGCTTAATTTTTATCCCAAAGGAAAAGCAAAAGAGTTTTGGCTATTTCTCAGTCACTTGGTTTTATAGGATTTTGTACTCACTAATACATAGAAAAGCTTGTGAATATGAATTTATCTACTCATTTATAAAGTTACACTTATATAGTGTCTTGTTTTTTTTTGTTTTTATTCTTGTATGGAATCATTTTTACTATCCTGACATGTTATTATTTTTTAAAAATTTACATTTAAAATGTTTAACTTAGTTTTTCATATTGGAATGCAGTTGTTAACAAATTTTATTGTAAACAACAGTGAAAATTACTCTTGACTGTTATATTCTATGACACTTAGGATTACAAATGACGGGAGATCGATCTTGGATGTACTGTCGCTTAACTTTTGATGGATTCATTGGAGATGAATTTGTAAATGGAGTTAATGAATTCATTCATTTTGCACGTTCTAACTTTACATTTATGTGGGAGAATAAAATTAGATGCCCTTGCTTTTGATGTAGTAACAACAAGTTTCTAAATTCCGATCAGGTGACAAAGCACATCCTTAAAAAGGGTTTTACTGGTGCTTACACAATTTGGAGTTTACATAGGGAACATGATGTTGGACAATCATAAAAAAGTAAAGATAGAGTTGAACCATATGCTAGTAATGAGGAACATGGGGAATATGAAGAACCTACATATGAAGAGGAAATAGAAAATCCATATACTGGAATGGTTAGGGATGCTATGGGTCCGAAAGTTGCTTTCAATTATAGTCATGATAATGAGTCAAGGTTTGTGGAAGAAGATCCAAATCCAAATGCAGCTAGCTTTTACTCTTTGTTAAGTAATGCAGAGGAACATTTGTGGTCAGGTTGCACAAAGCACACAACGCTTTTAGTTGTGTCGTAACTTTTAAATGTTAAGTCAAAGTTTAATTTGAGTGAATCATGTTTTGATCGACTGTTGGAGATAATAAAGAATATGTTGCCATCAGATGAAACTTTACCTACTGACTTTTATAGAATGAAAAAAAAAAGTAGCAAAACTTGGACTAGGATATATCAAAATTCATGCTTGCAAAAACAATTGCATGTTATTTTATGAGGAAACTGTTAATTTGGAGCAATGTATGATATGTGGGCATCCTCGGTATAAACTGAGGAAATCAAGTGTGAAAAGGAAGAAGAAAATACCTTACAAGATTTTGTGTTACTTGCCACTTATACCAAGGCTTCAAAGGCTTTATATGTTAGGCAAAATTGCTGAACATATAATGTGGCATGCACAAAACCAAAGTGATGATGGAGTCCTCAGACACCTTGTTGATGGTGAGGCTTCACAACACTTCAGCCACACACATGAGTTATTTGCAATGGAACCTCGAAATGTCAGGCTCAGGTTATGTGCGAACAATTTCAATCCTTTTGGACCAACTATGAAATCTTATTCTGTTTGGCCAGTAATGCTCTGTGTGTACAATTTACCCCCACGGATGTGTATGAAACCACAATATATATTTCTTAATATGGTTATTCTGAGGAAAAAAACTCCAAGTCAAAACATGGATGTTTTCTTTAGGCCTTTGATAGATAAGTTGAAAGTATTGTAGACCAAGGGTGTTGTCACGTATGATGCATATAGGAAACAAAATTTTCATATGAGGGTAGCATTATTACGGACAATTAATGATTTTCCTGCTTACAATATGTTGTCAGGGTGGAGTACTCATGGATGATTATCATGTCCCTATTGCATGGAACATTCTAAGTCTTTCATATTGGATCATGGTAGGAAACCTTGTTTTTTTATTGTCATCAGCAATTCTTGTGACCTAATCATACTTTTAGAAGGCAGAGAAACAAATTTATTAGAAAAAGAGTTGAGCATGACTTACCATTTCCTTGATTATCAAGTGAGGAAATATTATCACATTTGAATTCGCTTCCTCATATCCCATTCGGAACAAAATGTGTTGAGCAAAAGATTTCAGGTTATGGTGTAAGTCATGATTGGGTGAAAAAGAGTATATTTTGGGATTTGCCTTATTGGCATACGCTTCTTACTCGTCACAATCTAAACGTGATGCATATTGAACTTAATGTATTTGAGAATATATTCAACACAATGATAAATGTTAAGGGAAAGATGAAAGACAACTTAAAGGCACGACAAGATTTGAAGGTGTATTACAAACGGCCAGAATTGGAATTGATGGAAAATAATGAAAAAATTTTCAAGCCTAAGGCTTCGTACACTTCAAATAAAGAGAAAATAAAAAATGTTTATGCTTGGGTGAAACAATTGAGATTACCTGATGGCTTAGCATTGAACATATCTCGATGTGTTAATGAGATTGATTGCAAATTTTATGGGATGAAAAGTCATGATTGTCATTTTTTTTGCAACGATTGCTCCCCATTGTCTTTCATGATATGGTGCCTCACTCAATTTGGGATGTGATTACTAAGATATCTCACTTTTTTAGAGATTTAGGCGCAACTGAAATACATGTAGATCATATGGAAGATTTCAAAGGAAAAATATGTGAAACTATATGCAAACTAGAAAAGATCTTTCCTCCCGGTTTCTTTGACTTTATGGAGCATTTGCTAATTCATTTACCTTACGAGGCAAAGGTTGGTGGCCCCATCCAATATCGATGGATGTATTCATTTGAGAGATACTATAATTGTTATTTGTTTTCAAGTAGTTTGTTTTCAAGTAGTTTATTACAAGAGTTTAAGGTACTTATTAAGTTTGATGAATATTGTGATTTTTAGGTTTTTGCAACATTTGAAGAAGAAAGTAAAAAATCGAGCCTTTGCTGAAAGATCTATATGTGAGGGTTATATGATCGAGGAAATCTCCTCGTTTTGCTCATGGTATTTTTAACCTATTGTGCGAACAAGATTAAATCGAGTGCCTTTCAAGGCAAAAGGTAACAGAATGCCAAACGTTCTAGACTTGGTGCACACAGATGTGTGTGGACCAATGAACGTAGAACCTAGAGGAGGTTATGAATATTTCATAACTTTTATTGATGATTACTCGAGACATGGCTTTATGTATTTAATGCACAGAAAAAATGAATCCTTTGAAAAGTTCAAAGAATTTAAAGCCAAAGTTGAAAAGCAACTAGGCAAGCCATTGAAACAACTTCGATCAGATCGGGGAGGTGAGTATTTATCAGATGAATTTCAGCAATATCTCCCTGACAATGTGATAATTTCCAATTTGTCAACGCCAAGAACACCTCAACATAACGGTGTAGCTGACATAAGAAATAAGACTCTTTTAGAAATGGTTAGATCAATGATGTCTTATGCTAACCTTTTAATCTCATTCTAAGGATATTGTATGCAAACTACTCAGTACTTGCTCAATTTTGCTCCATCTAAGGTTGTGCCTAAGACACCAAGGGAATTGTGGACAGGGCATAAATCATCTATACGTCATTTACGAACTTGGGGATGTCTTGCACATGTCTTAAAGCCAAAGTCCACAAAGATGGAACCAAAGACTGAGGTGTGCTTATTTGTAGGATATCCAAAGGGAACAAGAGGTTATTACTTCTATAGTCCTCAAGATAAGAAAGTTTTTGTTAGTATGAATGCCACTTTCTTAGAGGAAGAGTTTGTGAGAAATCACAAACCTAGAAGTGAAATTGTCTTAAAAGAATTGTCTGATCCTTCAGATTTAAGAGTTAATTCTGAAGATGTCATAACACAGTCAAATTCAAGGGTTGAAACAAAAACACAACCTGAACATCAAATAGTGGTGCCTCGACGTAGTGGGATGGTTGTGAGACAACCAGAAAGATACATGGGTCTGGGAGAAAACATAATTGCACTCTCAAACGAACATGAATATGATCCTATTACAGATAAGGAAGCTATTAATGATGTTGATGCTGAAGAATGGCATAAGGCAATGAAATTTGAGTTAGACTCCATGGATTATAATAAAGTTTGGACTTTAGTAGATCCACCTGAAGGGATAAAACCTATAGGGTGTAAATGGATTTATAAGAGAAAAAAAGGAAGTGATGGGAAGGTAAAGACCTTCAAGGCTAGACTAGTGGCCAAGGGTTTTACACAAAGAGAAGGGATTGACTATGAGGAAACCTTCTCACCAGTTGTTATGCTTAAATCCATTAGGATCCTCTTATCCATAGCCACACGTCTTGATTATGAGATATGGCAAATGGATGTCAAGACCACATTTTTAAATGGAGATCTTGAAGAGCGCATTTATATGGCTCAACCAGAAGGTTTCATTAAAAAGGGCCACAAGCATGAGGTTTGTGAATTGCACAGGTCCATTTATGGACTTAAGCAAGCATCTAGGTCTTGGAACATAAGATTTGATACTGCTATCAAATCATACGATTTTCAGCAAAATGTTGACGAACCCTATGTCTATAAAAGGATACATGATAAAAAAGTTATTTTCCTAGTCCTTTATGTTGATGACATTCTACTCATTGGGAATGATATAGGAATGTTATCAACAGTTAAAGGTTGGTTGAACCATCAATTCAATATGAAGGATTTAGGAGAAGCTAGTTATGTTCTAGGGATCAAACTTATAAGGGATCGTAAGAACAAGCAGATAGCATTATCTCAAGCATCCTACATAAACAAGATTTTGGCCAAGTTTGCTATGCAAGATTCCAAGAAGGGTTTTATGCCCTCTAGACATGGAATCAAACTTTCTAAGGAAATGTCACCCAAAACTCCAGAAGAAGTTGAATACATGAGACGGATTCCATATGCATCTACCGTTGAAAGTCTCATGTATGCTATGCTATGCACTAGGCTAGATATTTACTATGTAATTGGATTGGTTAGCAAATTTCAGTCAAACCCAAGCGTGGAGCACTGGATTGCAGTCAAGTGCATTTTTTAAATATCTTCGTAGAATGAAGAATTACATGCTTGTATATTCTGGAAGTGACCTTAAAGCGACAAAGTACACTGATTCGGATTTTCAATCTAATGTTGATTCTAGAAAATCAACATCAGGATATGTTTTCACCAATGGAGGAGGAGCCATAGTTTGAAGGAATGTAAAGCAATCTTGTATTGCAGACTCTACTATGGAAGCAGAGTATGTTACGGCTTGTGAAGCAGCAAAGGAAGCTGTAAAGCAATCAGTGCTTTCACTTCGATGAAGATTTTGACCACCTTCCCGTTAGAAGTGGGAAAATTGGTAAACATCAAAGTTGTATTCCTTTCTCTTAGCTTTCTAATGGTCTAAAAATCAGGTCAATTAAACTTATGTAGTGGGATATATTCTTGAAAAACTGAAACATATGCAAACTAAGACTGTTTCTCGCTGTAGCGAGAAACTTGCTATCATGCTTGCTACCTTGCTTGATTTTGAAATATTTTTCACCCATTTAACTTTATGGATTGATCATGGATTTTTGAAACACTATGAGATTATTAATCAAAGTTTGAAATGAGGGGTTTTTAGTAAGAAATTAAATCGATTGCATTGTTTTTGAAATAAGTGCATCATGATTTCCAAGTTCTCCTTATCGATTGCTTGTTCCCTTCTTATGTTCACTCATTGAGTTTTATACTCACGTTTTTAAACTTCATGTTTTCAAATTTGGAGGCAATTGAGACCTAGATTGGGTGTCCACATATGCTCGTCTTCTTGGTAGGTACTATGGCATCTTAGTTGTGGTACCTTCACTTAAAGTCACTATAACGACCATTCCTCTGTCGCTACCGACGCCCGAGACCTCTGAAATATCCCGTCAAATCCCGAACAAGCCTTAATGAAATTTCTCAATAACTCATTGTACTCTTTTACTAAACCATATTAATGTTTGAACTATATATGTTCATAACGTGAATTCAACAACAAGCATAGCCATTAAAATTTGACTTTAAGTCATGATATCACAATTAAATACATTGAGTTCAAAAATCCCAAATTTTCGTTTGTATCAAAAATAATATTTGTTTACATAGTAAAACCAAGTACTACAACTCAACCTCTAACAGCGGAGTGACTCAGGATAAAATGCTACGATATGCCTTTACCTATCTGCGATGGACCGTACTCGTCGACGATTACACACTAGACAGATCCCTGTCTCACAGACTCAATGATCATGAACTCCGTGAGCAGAGGATAAATGGGAAACAAGCAAATAGCAGATTAATTGAATATTAAAATGCAGGATTATAAAAATAATTTATTTCAAATGGGAGTTTGTGCCTTATGTGAAATATCGAGGATTTCTTACGCATTGTAACTACTTCAATTGGTAAATTAACTAAGGTAGATAAAAATTTTTGCTACAAAACAAATCAATAACCTTATTCAAGTCAATCATTTGAAATATTGAATTAAACAATTTTACATAAAGAAAATTTTGTCGTCAAAATCAATTGACATTTTATTCAAATCAAATCAATGTATTCGGCAAACTCCCATGAAATCGAATGTTAATCAAACTCATACGTAAATCACAAATCATCTCGTACTCGAGGAGTTAAAATTCATTTCACCTTAAAAATAAGGGGAGTTGAAGAAAAACCTTTAAATTTTGTTTTCACCATGCAAAGAAATATGAGTTTGTAAACCCAGATATGCCACTCTCGAGTAGGGAATGAAAAAAAACATGTGGTCCTGCTACCACGTAATAACATCCGGGAGCATCGCTTCCACCAAATTCCCATGTGCCATGGCAGTCTCATGATGTTGGCCAACATCGGAGAATTAAGCGATCGCAATTGCGTAATCATCTGGTGGCCTAGCCATGCATACATCTATCACAAGCAGTGGCCCCAACCACACCTAACCGCCTGTCGTCGACCCAATGGTTCTCTAGCTAGAGCTCACTCGTGCACGAGGGTCACATTTAACCAATGTGACATCCGACCTACTCTCGATGCTTTCGGTTTGTAAAACCATTTTGTAATCGTTTTATGTCCTTAAAAGCTCGTCTCAAAATTATTTCTAAAGCATTCAACATAGGGTATGATAAAATCTATCATTTTCTCACAATATTTTTATGCATGGATTTCAAAACATTAATTTGCATGGTGAATAAGCAATATAACCATGAATGCACACTGCACAAATATAAGGCATGAATTTTAATATAAAACAGTGTGAAGGACTTGCTTCCCGATTTTTAAAACACTTTACATATAATTTATACATATATATATATTCAAAACAATTTTTGAAATCATTTGCATTCACAATTCTCTAAAATGTCTACCAACACATGTTATCCATAAATTTTCGTGTTTAAAATAAATCATATTTATAGATATATATTTACGAAATTTTAAAATTGACACCTCCTACTCACCTCACAATAACGGGATTACTACATCGCTATTGATTCGTACACGTGTATAATTATTCCTATTTGCTAGTCACATACTTTGTTCGGCATGCTTCCATAGAAAACTTTCCTAGCAACAATTTAAACCCAATAGACTTAGTGCATCAATTCCACTTCTCTCTCTCATTCTATCATAAATCCACATTATTTCTCCTCATTTCTTCCAAATATTTTACCATTCAACTTAACACTCTCAACCAAATTATGCATATAAATTCCTTCGACAACAATAATTCTTCACAACGAATCATTTAAAATTTCTTAACTTCATTTGAGCACTATTCGTAAATTTCATATTTTCTTCCTTACTTTAGTCCTATGACACCTTTTATTAAAATTTTTAAATATTGTATTAAAGTAATTTAAATTTAATTCATATCACTAATAACCAAAATTTAATTAAATAAGTGGCTAGCTTAGAATTATCCAACTTCATAATAGCCTAAATGAAAGCAAAGAAAATTTTTCTTTACCTATTTGGACTAGGTTAGTCCAAGTCCAATTTTTTCACCTTTATTCTCTCTTGGGCTTTCCTCCTTTATGGCTATTGGGCCCTTTTTATGGGCTCTCCCCAATTTCTTCCTATTGGGCCATGCCCATTCTTTTCTTATTGGGCCATGCCCACTCTTTTTTTTTCTTTTTCTTTTTCTTTTCTTTTCTTTCTTCTTCCTCTTCTCCTCTCGTCGGCCTTCCTTCTCTCCCTTCTCCTCCCGTCGACCTTTTTTCTCTCCTTTCCTTTTCCTTTCTTCTTTTTCTTCTCCCGTCAGCCTTCCTTCTCTCCTTTCTCCTCCCGTCGACCTTTTTTCTCTCCTTTCCTTTTCCTTTCTTCTTTCTCTTCTCCCGTCGGCCTTCCTTCTATCTCATTTCCTTTCCTTTCCTTTCTTTTTTCCCTTCTCCTCCAATCATCCTTCCTTCTCTCTCCTTTCCTTTCCTTTCTTCTTTCTCTCCTCCCGTCAGCCTTTGGTTGAATTTTTCTACTCTCTTTCTCCCTCACAACCAACTTCTTTCTCTTCTCTCTCTCTCACCGCCCGTCACCTTTCTTTTCTTCTCTTCTTTTTTTTTCTTTTTTCTTCTCTCTTCTTCTTCTTTCTTTTCTTCTTCTTTCTCTGGTCGACACTTTTCAGATTTTTCCTTCCTTTTTCTCTCTCCTCATCATCTCCTTTATTTCTCTCTACTTTCTTTCTTTTTCTCATTCTTTGCCGGCCCCACCATCATCATTTCTTTTCTTTTTTTTTCTTTTTATATTATTATATATATAGACATTTTTATATTTATTTATTATTATTATTTATTTTATTAATTATTTATTTTACTTCCTCAAAACAATAAAATTTACATACTAATTTTCAACTTCCTTCTATTTGCTACACAATCTTCAACTTTCTTATTTTTTAAAATTGGTTCTTCTGACACGTGTAAAAATTATAATTTCCTTCTATCTTTCTTCTCTTACATGTGTACAACCAAAATATCAAAGTTATTTTTCAATGTGGTATCACCGTAATATTTAAATATTGACTTACCCTTGTTAACTCTATTTAATAAAATCACGCAATTTCACTTACGTCATTTATCTCCAAAATTCATTCGTACTTCTTCTCCCCCACTTAAATTAGTTATATAATCCTTCTTCAGACTGATTCCCATAATTAATAAAATATTAATATTTTAATATTATTTTTTTCATAAAATAATATTTTATTTTAAAATATTCTTCTCACCTGTAACTGCTCTTTGACACTTAGATTTATATCAAGTGACCTTTCATACTATCGATAAGGTCTTATTGACTGTTGAACGAGGTCACAGGGTGTTACAATCACTCCGCTTACAGTTAAGAGTCTTTGTCTGTGTACACGTATAAGTAATGTAATCCACTAAGATTCATGTTATATGTCAAATATGTATATTTTGGATTAATGATGCCACTATAAGCTAGCAAATGGGTGACATTATTTTGACATAACACAATTGTGAGTATTAGGTCACTATAAAATGTTACTGAAATATTTTTAGTTGAGAATTACAATATGTGATTTTAGAAATGATAGTTGGGATTAATGATCGGGATTGCATAAATAGGTTTTCTTGGGCTTAGTGGGCTATGCCCATTGGGCCCATGCGTCGATCATAGCCCGAAATTTGGGTTGTGACACCCACGTATACTTGAAATCTTTCATGGTCTAGGACGTATGATAAGGTGTTACAAAGGATACTTTATAAATGGTTTCAAGTTTCACACCCTAGATTACAAACAAAATCGTAAGACAATGAATAGTGGGGTCTGCATAAAAGGGAGTTTTTACAATGATTATGAGCGTGACTCTAATGGTATTTTAGTGAATATAATCAAGTTGGAGTATTTTGGTATCGAAAATAGAGTTGTCCTATTTAAGTGTCATTGGTTTGACACTAAAAAAGGTATTAAGGTAGATCATTTGCATGGTCTTGTTGAAATTAAACACAACTCAATATTTGCCAGTAATGAACCATTTGTTTTAGCTGCATAAGCGCACCAAGTTTATTATAGTAGTATCCATCAACCAAAAAAGATCGACGTGATTAGTGGGCAGTATTTAAAACAAAAGCTAGGAGTAGATTTCACATTCCTAGTAATGGAGATAGAGAAAATGAAATTGATTTGAATGAAGAAGTATACCAAGAAGATGTGTCTATTTCCATTAGTGGTACTTTATCGGAAGAACTTGATAACTTTATAGTTTTAGCAAGTGGTGATTATGAAAAGGTTAATCTCTTGATTGAGTATGAAGAAGATGACATGCAGAGAGATGAAGATGAAAAAGATGACATGGAAGGAGATGAAAATTAAGATGGAGATGACATGGAAGGAGATGAAAATGAAGATGAAGACTGTCAAGCCCTACTCTATTATATACTTGTCATGTCATTCATATACTTGATAGAATGTATGCATAAGTGAATGTATCGAAAAATCGTTAAAAGTCGGTATTGTATCTAGTTGTACAATTAAGTTGATTAAAGCCTCGAACAAGGCCAAATAAAGATTTTACGATGTATTTGAGAGTTATTGAATCTTAGAATGTCTTAATATGGTGATTCGGAGTTCGAGAATTGATTTGGAGTCTAATAGGGAATTTTCATAACGTAGGGGCAAAATGGTCATTATGCCACCCAAGGGCAAAATTAGAATGTTGGATGATATTTTGACTAAATTTGATTAATTAGAGCATTATTTGAATTTGAGAAGTGAAAATTTTCAATTTTCACATTTTTCCAAACATAGGGGCAAAACGGTCATTTTACGTGTCCACAAGGACGTAATTGGAATTTTTGGAATTTTACACCACCATGACACTTGTCAAACCCATGAATTTCACCCATTATTTTTTGAAGTGAGAGATATATGTGGTGGGAATGAAATGCTTAATTGTTAAGTTTTAAGCATGGACCAATTATATGGTGACACATGGCAAATTTTAATCCTTTTATAATTCCCTTTAAAAAATCAGCACACACTCCTCCCAAATCACTCTTATGGCCGGCGAAGCAAGGGAACAAAGAGAAAAAGAGAAGAACAAACCCTAGGAAGGAAAAATTCAAGAGAAATTGTTGGATTTCAAGGAATCAAGCAAGTAAAGGTAAGATTTTTTAATTTTAGCTTGTGATCTACCTTTCCCATGCATTCTTTTTCATTCTCCATGGCTAAAATTCAAGTTTTCAAGAGGGAACCTTTGCTGGCCAAATCTAGAGAGAGAAGTTTTGGTGATGAATTTTCCTAGATTTCATAATATCCTAGTGTTTTTAGTCATTTTGTGATGTTTGGAAGGAAAAACAAGCAAGAAAATCACATGTTCTTCAACCACCTTCATTTGGCTGAATTTTCTATAGGGCATTTGATGATGGATTTGGTTGTAAATCATGTTATTTAGCTAGGAATTGATGATTTTTGGTATCGAATATCGAAATCGGAATGAATTTCGGTTACGGTAAATTAAGTCACAATTAAGCTCATTGAGGTACTTTGGTGTATTTAGAATATTGGAAGTGTAATGAAGATATTTGGAGTTGAATTGGATGTTTTGGCTAATTAAACAAGGCATAGTGCTAGTTAGGTCGAATGCTAATTCAGTCCGATCATAATTGAACCCATGTAGAACACCATCTTTAAGTGATTATTCGGACAATTCTCATTCAATGTCATGCATTCATATAGAGCCTAAAATAGTTTTATAACAATTTGGCACAAATATATTGAATTACGTGTCATATATTATGTATAGGTGGTGAGCCATTTGATAAGGGTAAAGATATTGTGCTCGAGGACAAAGAATAGAAGTACTCTAATGTCACGACCCGGAACCTCCCTCGGGCCCATGACAACCGCCGCGATGTCCCAATTGACACTCATTACCCGACATGCCAATCAGAACCCCGCAAGGCTTACATATCAGTTTCTTGCCTTTTCTGTGAGCAATCGTTTTTAAACATTCCATTTTAAACAATTTTCAGTAGTTTCCTGCTCAAGTAAATCAAAAGACAAAAATATTTTAAAAGGATTTATAAATAAATATCACTATTCAAAATATTGATTAAAATATAGCATTTTTTTATATAAAACAATATTTATAGAAACACGTGTAAGAAATCTTTTGTAACGTGTAAGTAAAATAAATTCACAGATACAAAAATTTACAAAGTTATAATGTACAATAATGGTTACAATGACAAGTGACCCAAAATACACCCAGTGTTGGTGCTAGAAACCTACTGTCTGTGTGGTAGAGATGTCAATTGGAATCCTTGACAAAATAGAGTATCTACAAGCTACCACAGACCTGAAATGTTTAGAAAAGAGGTGGGTGAGATTTTGCAATCCCAATGAGTAAACAGACATTATCATAAATATCTAAAGGCGAGTAACAAGGAGGCAAGTTTAAACAACAAATCACAAACCATTTCATAATGTTTTCAATTTATTTCTTAAACCATAAAATATTTGTAATTTACCAAAACAGTTGTTAAGGCTTATATCTTTTATAAAAGAAAACAAGGCTTAAGCCAAAACTAATCCTCGGGGATACCTTGACCGAGGCATCTAACCGAGTCCACCAAGGTTGTTATAACATTTACATGTGAAACATATTTTTATTTTTAAAACAAGTCGTTCCTTGACGTTGGCCGAGTTACACATTCACGTGGAGGTTCGACGTGTAGTGAGCTCTAATACTACCCCGAGAGTTACCCTCCTAGCCTCTACAACCGGAGTAACTATATAACCGGGTTTATCGTGCCCCTCTAATAGGCAATCCACGGAAACCCGTCACTGCAGTGACTAACCCACCAATTTTAATAAAATTTCGACAATATAACGTGGCTTTTATTTATTTATTCAACCTGCATAGTAAAAACAGCTTACATAAATTTCCCAATACACTTACAAAATATAGCCACATATACTCATATCTCATAAGCCATTCATAGGAAAGTATATAATTTTCAAGACAGTTAACAGCCTCCAATTACTAAATTTCATAATCAACACAATATATCTTTATTTGTCACATTTATTTCCAAAACATCAAAAATCTCGTTTTAATCTCGTTTTCATTTCGTAAAATACATAAAGAGCATATAAAAATAAACTCTAGATAATTTACAATAATAATAAGTTTACTCACCGTTTGTATAAACTAATTGCTTTTTAGGTGCCCCAATAACTACTCATCGGGTACAATTTTCTTGCCTTTACCGGAAGGCTCTCCTCCTAGACACATTGCAAAAATTTACTCAATTCATCACATTAATGCTAAATCACTATATATTTGACTTAAATCCTATACTAATGCATGGTATGAAATGCAATAGCCAAAAATGGCTTAAACGCGGTATTAACCTATTTTTGGCACTTTACCCGATAAATTGCTATCGTGCTCCATTTTAGCTCTAAATTGTCCCATTCTCTCTCCAACCTTTCTAACCATTAATTATCAGCCAATATTCCTCTAAAATAACCAAAATCAGCTCACTCTCTTCCTTGAAAAATTCGACCAAAAATGGGACATTAACTCGGTAAATTTTCTACTTTGTTTTTCTATCACATTTAACCATTTTTCATCATTTTCTCTTCATTTCTCTTAGAATAAAAATCATATCATCATCATTATACCTCATTTCAGATTCGGCCAAGGGTGGGTATTGTGAAAATTTAATACTTTCTTGCCCAATTTAATTTCTAAACACATTTAACTAACTAAAACTACCAATTTAACTAAAAATCAAAACCTAAAAATTTCAAAATCTCTCTCCTAGAACTTCGTCCAGCCCTTGATGTCACTTTTAGATCTCTCTTCTCAAGCATGCTAAATGGAAACAAAGGCATAAGAAAGGTACAAATCAAGTTAAAGTCGAAAAATCTTACCGTTAGACACGTAAACGGGCGAAAAACGTGAATTCCCCTTTGAATTTTCTTGTTTCTCTTTGGTTTTTCTTTCTTTCTTCCTTTCCTCTCTATTTTCTCTCTTATTCTCCCTTATGGCCGGCCAGCACTTAAAATGGGGTTCAAATGGGCTGACTTTTCATGAAAATAATATTATATCATTAAAAAAATACCACGTGTCACTTTCCCATTGGCCTATTTTTAAAATTTCATCCAATTGTTTCCAAATTTTCACCATACACTTGTCCCACATATCTATAGCTTAGATAAAATTCTCAGACTTATCCAAAGTCTCGGTGGAGTAATTTTTGAAATTTACACTTTTACCCTCGTAAAAGTGAAAAATTACATTTTTACCCAAAAAATTGAAAAATTGCCCATAAACATATTTTTCATCCCTTATACTCATACCATTCTCCAATTTGTCAAATTTGATCTAAATTCTCTCAAAATCTCAAATTTTGTCCACGGGTGGTAAAATTACGATTTTGCCCCTACACTCCAGAAATCACCAGAATTAAACTTTTTCACTTCCTATCATTAAATTATACTCCAAATAGTTAATCTTGGTCAAAAATTTCACTCCATTATCAAATTATTATCTTAGGTGGCAAAATGACGATTTTACCCCTGAACATTAAAATTTTCAATTTTACCCCTAATGAACCCTCGAACTCCGAAAGATCATTTTTAGTCATTCCTTGACTATAAAATATTAAATTTCATCTTACGATTCCTATTTGAACTAGTTCAAGGTTAAATCTTAAATCAACTCAAGTGTACCGTTAGGTATGATACAGGGTTTCGTCTATTCTTAGGTGCTTTCCTAGCATAATAACATGCTACTCAATGCATGTATGTCATGACATGTGTTTATAGGGTCGGGTTTTACATCTAAACTCCTGCTATTGTGAGTAATCAGACTTTTATCTTAACTATCTAAAGTAGTTTATACTCGTTTTTATGTTTTAAAGAAAAATGAATTTAAATTGCAAACTATTATGTTTTATAATTGAAGTGTTGATTAAACGAAATGAGATTTATAACTTGTTTTGAAATTGAATACTGGTTTTGGAAATTGAGTAAGTGGAGACTGTATACTTGTGTTATATATATGCTTTGACACATGGTTTGAATTGATGGCTTATGACAATGTGATGGCAAGCATGGCTGGATTTGTGTTGTGTGGAATATATGAAATGTTTTTGCTTTGCCTTGACAGGCTAGTAATATTATATTAGCCATGTCATGCTGTCAAAAATTTTATTGAATTGGTGGGTTATTTGATTAGTTTACTGCAGTGGGCGGGTTTCTGTGGACCAGACTATGGGAGGGGCACGGTAAATCCCGTTATATTTTACCTTGGTACGAGAGGTGCAGAGGGTATCTCCTAAGGTAACGTTAGAGTTCACTTCATGCCGAACCACCACGTGAAGGTGAAACTCAGCCAATGCCAAAGAAAGGTTGTGCTTTTAAATGTAAAAAAATGAGTTTTATACTCATATGTTATTTTAACAGCCTTGGCGGACTCGGTTGGATGCCTCGACGCAAGGTGTCACCGAGTGTAAGTTTTTGGCACAAGCCAAGTTTTTACGAGAATCATAAGCCTTGTTGATTTTGATGAAATAAAATTGATTTATACGAAATGAAATGAGATTTGATGTTATGAATCATATTATGATGAGATATTTTAAATTGTCTTCATTTACTCGGCTTTAGATGTTTTAGATGAAATTTGCTTACTCACTTGGTTTACAAAAACTCACCCCTCATTTTCACCCATTTCAGGCTCAGGATAGTTTGTAAATAACTGATTTCGTCGAGGATCTACTTTTGAATTTACATCCTTAGAAATCGAAGGTCTACTTTCTTGTACATATTTATTTATTTTGGGGGCCCACATGTCATTGTAGAATATTTTGTATACTTGGCTGTGTGTGCCATTGTATGTATGAATTTATTTTGCTTTTACGCTAAAAAAATTATTTACGTAGAGTTCTATAAATATTGTTTTATAAAAAAATAAAATATTTTATTTAATATTTTTATTTAATTTGCATAGCTATAATTTCACTTTAAATTGATGAATTAGACAATGAAACTTATTTTTAGACATGAAATGGATGCTTATTACTCATATATCATATTTTTACTAGGATTCGAAAATTTTTGGGTAAAAATGACCAAAATACCCTTATGTGGTAAAAATTACTTTTTGATCGTTTTGATTTGAAAATAGTCTATATTCTTTTAAAACATGATATTTAGTAACTATTGCTCACAGGGGAGATGTAAAACTGATGTGAGAGCCTTGCGAGGTTTCGGTTGACATTCCGGGTAATGAATGTCTATCGAGACATCGCGGCGGATGTCACGGTTCGTGACAAAGATGAACTTGAAAATGAAGACAAAGAAACTTTTAGTGATGATAGTGATAATAATGAAGAACATGAGTTTGCTTATTCTAAAAGTGATTGATGATGGTAGATATATATGATATTGATTTTATATTTTTTGTTACACAGTTGTTTAACTTTAATTTTATAATATTGAAAGATCTTGACATGTTAAAAAATTATTGTAGTTTATATTTATAAATGTTGAAATGAATACTTTATAATGGCATCTTTTATTGTGCAAATGATTAGGATAGGGGGCCTGGTGTAGGATTACAAACTCTTATAGATCCATCTGATAGATTGCGTATAACTCCTATTAAGGAGAGGTATGTTATCTTGTATTATAATAAAATTATTATATTTGTTATATATTTTAATATGTAAAAATTTTCTTTTATCTTCTACAAGTACTTTTTTCAAGGGAGGGGTCACAGCTACAATAATAAGGATCATAAAAAATCACTTCCATGGTCCATGGTCAACATGGAGGAAAGTCCCTAATGATATAAAGGAGTTAATATTTCAAAAATTTCAGGTATTATGTTAGTTATTCAATTAAATTATAACTTTTTTGTTTTCAATTAATTTGTATCAATTCTTTTAGTTACTATATTATTTTGATGTAGGAAAAATGTGTTTGGTCTGCAAATCAAGATGTTTTGGTTTGACTAATATAGGATAAAATTTATTCTTATCGATTAAGAGAAATGCTTTCAAAACAAAGGAATAAAGTAATGACAGAAGCCAAAACAAACAACATTAGGGATTGCAAAGGCATGTCAAGGGAATGGATCACAAATGAAATCTAGGATGCCCTTATCGATATGGTATAGGGTATAGCAGAATGGAAAAACAAATCAAGAAAAGCAAGGCAAAATCATTTAATTCCAAAAGAAGGAAGCATTCCAAAGCACACTGGTAGTTCAGTTCCATTTGTTGTTCATGCAAAAAGGATGGTAAGAAGTAATCTTACTTCACATTTATATGTATGGTTTTCTTTCAAACTAAATTTAAATTGTATGTTTAATAGTTTGACTTTGGTTTTTCCTTACATGTTATTTATATATATCGATTATGATTAAGTATATATAGTTGTAAATAAATGCAGGCAATTGAGATGAAACGAGATGTTAGCTTTTTGGAAGTGTTCAACTGCACTCATAAGCGTTTAGGGGGTCATGGTGATTTTATAGATAATAAGTCTAAGTCTACGAGTGTATGTACAAAATTGATTAATTTTTACTTCAAAGTTGATGATATAATTGAATACTAATCTTATTTAATTTTTTATATAAGAAATGTATAATTCTGTATTATCACAAAAGTATTGTGAGGATTCATCTTCTCAGCTAGAATTCGATCCGCATGCTTGAACTGAAGCAATTAGAGGGATGGAGACTACATACACTCACGTGTATGGGTTTGGTACTCAGGTGCCTGTTACAACTTTATTTAGTGGAACACACAGCAATGTAGCAACGTCTGAGTCTGCGTGTGGCCCTATCAACTCAAACGCTACCAGTTTCGCAATTGCATTAGAAGAAAAAGTGAAAAATCTTTCAGAAAACTTGGGTAAGATACGTGAGGAAATACTTTGGGGAATACGTGAAGAAATTAAGAATGCAATGGCAGAAAGCATGAGTGAATTTATGGCACATATGGAAACCATGATCATGACTAATGCGTTTTCAAAACAAGGAAATGCGGGACCTTCAAGCTCAAATCTTGACAAGTAAGAACACAACATTTCATGATATGATGTCTCTTTTTCACTGCTACACTCGAATACTTTTAGTTTAGGTGTTTAATAACACATTTAGCTTTATATTCATATGCGTTTAACATTTTTAGATATTGTGTGTTTATGATAATTTTTAATTGTATGAACTTGATTTTGAATCTCGGTTTTTAATGTGTGGTTTTTTTATATATTTTGAAAGTCAATTATGGATGTCAATTGATAATTTATTATCGAAATTTTAAATGGTAATTTTTGTTGGAAAAGCATTACTAATAGGATATGCAATTGAAAATTAGTAAAAGCATTTCTGTTAGAAATACATCAACAACGGAAAATTCCGTTGAAAATTTCCAACGGAATTCAGTTAGAAATGCGTTTTCAACAAAAACGTCCATTGAAAATTTCCAACAGAATTCTCCATTGAGAATGCTTTTCCAACGGAATTTTTCGTCGGAAATTCATTTCCTACGGAATTATTTCCAATGGAATTTTCCGTTCGAAATTATTTTCCAACGCAAATTTCGTTGGTAATTTCCAACGGAATCACTATGAGATAGCCAACAGATTATGCATTTTTTCCTAATGAAATTTTTCAACGGAATTTTTCGTTGGAAATTCATCGAAAAAATGTATTTTCAATGGAATTTTAACTTTTTCCAACGAAAAATTCCGTTGGAAAAAGCTTTTTTTTGGTAGTGAAAATAACAATAAAAAAAAGTATACAATGACAAAATCATGTGTTTAAGTCCAACATTCCCTTTGGTTCTTATGCATATAAAATACAAGGTAAATTAGTAGACAAACTCATATTTGCTTTAACTTCTAGTAAGTTGGACTGTTTGATGTTTGACTTTGCATAACATTACAAAAGTTTAAGAAACAAAAAGCAGCCACATAGCTCAATAGAGACAACAAGAGAAAGGGCTACATATTAAAAGGAGATTGACTACAAAACAGGGAAGGATTTGTTAATAATTGCTTCCCTCTTCAAGTGCCCCATATTAAATATGAGACATAGATAATTAGCAACGAGAGAGAGAGAGAGCTAGTCACATGTTAGCTACAAATATTTACACTTCCATAAATCTTTGGCCAGGCTTTGGTACCTGATGGCCAGGTTTCTCATTCTCTGGCAAATCAGTGGATATTTCATGTATTGCGATAACAACATTATCGTTGCTATCAGCATCCAAAACGGGTTGGATGATTCCCCTGTGAAGCAGCTGCTGTGGTTTCTCTGGTGAAACAGTCGGTTCCACTTTCTTGAAACGAGCTAGTTGGGAAAGTTCATTGGCTGCTTCTGAAATTTTCTCTACGGATTTGACAATCTCGACCAGAATTGAAGCGACTGTGGCAGCTGGTACTATTGCTAGGAAGTCTTCATCTTCTAAGGAGGCTGCTTTGAGAGCAAATTTGAGGTCTTTCATGGCAGCTTTGGAGTTCTCCACATGGGGATTGGTGGAGGATGGATCTGTCATTGTTTTCATTGCTGTGGCTAATGCTTTTAGTGCCTTACCACATTCTGCACTCATTCTTTTACATGATCCTTCAATTTTACTTTTGAATTCTTGTGATGCCTGCAACAACAACCACGGTCAAGTGAGTAATAATCATTTAATCTATTACGTATTAACTTATGCATATGAAATACATAACAGATTTTCGTGTAATACTTAAACTTTTCGACCAAATGATTGATTACTTCCTATTAATGGGGTCTTTTCGTTGGTATATTAACGAAGCTAAGGCATTTTCCTTTTAGATTGAATCCTAACTTCAGTTATAATTAAGTTATATGCTTGTCCAGATTTGCATCTGAACAGTGGCTGCTTAAAGATTGTACAGCGAGGTAGTACTTGGATATCAGAGTCAATGCAGCCGTTGATAGCTTCAATCTGATAGGCACATTGTCGAGCAAGAGCTCCAATCTTCAAGTAGTGTTTCCATGGGTGACGGAGTCGGAAGCGGCCATGTCCAGGTTCCCATCTAGCAAAATTTGCCTGTTAATTTATTTGCAAACATGGCATTAGATCAACAACCATGATAACATAACTTTTTATTATGTATATTTAATATATAAATATATATATATATGTATATATATATACCAAGTACAAATGTTAGTGGCATGCATGCAAAGGCAAAGTTTAGTGGAGAGAAGCTAAACTCACCAAAGATTCTTCGCTGTTCTTTGAGTTGAGAATACTTTTATATCCCTGATGAAATGACTTGCCATCCTTTGAAACCACACCACTCCCATCATATTGAAAATATGCACCTCCAAATCCTACAATATATAAAAAATATGAATATGACATGAATTCTTTCTTAATACAAAAAATTTCATGAATTTAATAATTCTTGAATGTTTTAATTATTTTTTATTTAAATTTCACATTAGCTGAAGAATTTAAATTAAACCTAGTGAATAACTTTATATGAGTTTCAAAATTTAAATTAAGTCAAATAATTAATTTTTGAAGTGTCTCATATGTCAACTTGGGTAAAGTAAACTAGGTTGATTCTGCTACAAGCACTAGTGTACCTTCTAGGTAACTAGCTAGCTTTTCCAGGTTGGAAGCGACTGCCCTGTGAAGATCTTCACCAGCCCATACTGGACAAACAAAAATGGATATAAGCATGCAGGTTGCTCCTCCCATTATAATTGTTGATAGTCTTTGATGGGCTAGCACCACCAGTTCATCAACTCGGTACCCCGAAACAGCTACCAAACTGAAGGTCAGTATAAATATCAGGACTCCATAATCATATCTTGCCTTGATCCTTGGAAAGAATCTTGAGAATGTAGCTGCTGTAGCTGCAAAAATAAACAAAGCAACAGTCAACTCACATGATTATGAGTTGAGTACCTGTTCTATTTGGATGCAGAGGATAAGGAAGAGGAAGATATATAAGAGATTTTGTAAAGGTAAACATGTAAGAATTATTTGTTTAGGTATACCTAGCAGGAAAACAAGGATTCCTAGGACAATGGGTTCTCCTTGCTTTCCAAAGAGACCTGCAAAATAGTCTGCTCCAATTCCAAGAGCACCAGCGGAAAATGTTGCAAATCCTCTATTTAAACTCTTGCTTAGAGTTCCACCTGAATAGGTAAAGATATGAGTTCACTATTTTAATACTTTACTATAAAATTTGCGAACTTTTGCGACTTCTGAATAACTTAATAGCCGACCCTCAAATTTAACTTACCTACTGTGAATTCAAATACAACCACAACTGTTAGCACTGCCCACATTCCTGACACCCCAAAACCATCATAGAGAGGTCTAGCGTAGTATAATAACGACACCAATGTGAGAGCAAGGCCCACTTTCAGGGAGTGAATGAGCCTTCTTGGGTCATCTTGCCCAAGCTTCATGATGCTCTTAGCAATTGATATAACCTTGGCCTTCAACATATCAGGCAAGGCCTTAGCGCTGCCGCAAGCAATCCCACAAAACCTGGCTTTCTCTTGAGCTGTTGACTCAATATCCATGGGTAGAGGCAGGGGAGGAAAGGCCACCAAGTGAAAGAGCCTAAGGCAAAAACCTTTCGAGATGGTTTTTCTTTTCTTCAAGGTAACCAAAAAGAGAGAAATGGGTCTAGGGAAGGGAATGAGTGTGAAGGCTGTCCCTGGCTGGCCCCATATTTATAGGTAGAAAAGTTTGGTGTCGAGAACATTTTATTGGGAGATGAGAACAAAGATTTTCTTTGGGGAGTATATACTTTATAGTGCTGACTAGACCTAACATATTGTTTATTACTGCAAACAGCTGCCCACTCTTCATTACAAGCACAGAGTTTAGCCCACTCTCAGAGCACAAGGGAACAAAGGAGTTTTAGTGGGTTAGCCCACTAAGAATCAGAAGTCAGAACCAAAGGTTTTGAATCCTTTACTTTTAAGAAGTATCTGCTGTACTTTCCACAAGAATTAACTTTGTCAATTTGGCAGCGGCATCAAAACTGCTATCCCTTTTGGACCTCTCTCTAGATATCTCTTTCACTTACATTTCTGGAAAGCCAATTCCCTCAACCCAGCTGGGTAACAAGACTTCATCAGCTGACTCAATATACCGCATTTATATCTCCGTTAAGATTTGATTTAGAATTATCCAATCCCAAATTTATTAGGATTCTTTTAAAAAATGCTCCTCATACATAAGATGTTTTTGAAAATAGATTTCTCTATAATTTTAATTATTTTTAGTCAAAAAAAATTAATATTAGATAAAATTACCTTTAATGAAACCAACCCATATGTTTATATTCGCGTCTCAACCAACTCATATCTTTGGAGTTTTCCTCGTCATACCATTCATCTCTGGAGTATTCCTTACCAGAAAAAAAAACATTTAAGCATTTTGGAGTAGTTTTTTATATATGAAGAACAACCTTTGAGTGTTTTAAGCATTTTTAAGTATTTTAGAGTAATTTTTGATACATGAAGAAAACTTTTAAGCATTTTGAGCATTATTTGTCAAGTAAGTATATTCGTTAATTATGTTGTTAAATGGAATATGGTGTATCATTTGAAGTTATTGTTTTTGTTAAATAAAATTCAGTAGTTTTGGTGGTTTTTAAGCATTGTATAATCGGTTTTTGGGTATTGTGTGACTAGTTTTTAGGCATTACGTTACTAATTTTTAGACATTGCGTGATTAATTTTTGAACATTACGTGATTAATTTTTGGACATTGCGTGATTAGTTTTTAGATATTACGAAACTGGTTGATATGGCGTTACATGACTAGTTGATAGATATTGCATGATTGGTTAGTAAGGCATTGCGTGACTAGTTAGTAAGGCATTGTGTGACTTAGGCGTTGTTTCAAAATCAATCATACAATGTCTAAAAACCAATCACGCAATGCCTAAAACCAGTCACACAATACCTAAAAACCAATCACGCAATGATTAAGTCACATAATGCCTAAAAATCAATCTGGCAATACTTAAATACTAGTGACACAATGCCTAAAAACCAGTAATGTAATATCTAATAACTAATTGATTTGCCTGCTCACAGCTAAGTTTAAATTGTCAAAGTCATACAGTATTCTAATATACAGATATGTTTAATCAATTTCAACTCCTCATTTTTTGGTTCTATGAATAAACCAATAAATTCAACAACCTAAAACACATATTTTTTTGTTTTTGCTAAGCCAAGAAATTGTACATTTCATAAAAGAGAGGTTACAGAATTTCATAACCCTCTAAAATAAGACAAAATATATCCTTATCAGGAGGGTCTTGCTCACTCCTCTTATGTAAAAACAAAATATACTCTCTTTACAGAATATTCCCTAAACAATTCTAACTCAAAATCCCATAAAAATAAACAAAATCCCCAACAAATATGCTTAACAATCATCTCAATACCAGACACAACGAAAACCACTATAAAAATCCATCAAACATGCTTTAGTTGTTCATTTTCCCTAAGCCTATCATCTTAACCAATCTGATCCAACTCATCAACACAAGCATCTCCATTGGAGCACACATTTTGAAGCAAGTCATCACCAGAAAGAATCCAGTTACCACATTCATTATGCTGATTGCAATCACCATAAAAGAGCAAAATCGTTGTTCATCACCTTTGAGAACTCCAAGATCCACCATCCGAAAAAATAAAACAAAATAAGAAAGAGCTTAATGTTATCTTTGCTCTTCGAGATGGTGAGAAAAAAGCTAGATGGCGAGATAGATAGTATTTGGCAAGAGAGAGAAATCAAGATTTAATTTTGAAATTTTTGTCATGACAGAATAGAGAAAATTGAAATCATTTTAATTTGTCTGAAATTTTTTAAAAAGTATTGTTGTCAAGTCATGCTAAAAATTGATTAAAAATTGTTAAAATTATAATGAATGATATTTTTGAATTGGATTTATTAAAAAGGTTATCTCTCATAATTTTTTCAATTTATTATTCATGTTTGATTTTTTGTTGCTCTTTTAGCTAAGAAAGTGGAAGGATGATGAGGCTACAGCTTTAATTAAAATATTATCGAATTCTAGTCAAAGAATCTGTTGTGTTAATGGCATTGGACAACAACCAGTCCTGACCCCCTTTTTTGGTCCCCAAAGCTCAAATAGTTGGGAAAAAGAAGGAAAACTCAAACCAGGTGGCACTCATAGGAAGAGTTACTTGATGCAACTTATTGATTTTAGAGGAAGTAGTTGATCACTTGAACTCACCAAGCCAAGTCTATACTGAGATTTCATGATAAAACTCTTGTCCGTACTAGGCACAGGGTTCACACACAACAACATGTGGATTAATTGGTTTGGTATGGAATGACTTGGGATTCAATTAAGAAATTACATTTAAAAAGAGAAAAAATCCAACAAAACGTAGTGTATGCCTGTAGTCCGTTACAGAACAGAACGTTAAGAACACCACTATTCCCTGCATCAAATTAAGTTTGAGTCATTAAGATTGAAAATGACAGAACATTGGATCATGGTGACAACAGGATGAGTTTGCAAAAAAGGAGATAAAAGCGACAAAGAAAGGAAAAGATAGCGAATGAGCAACAGACAGTATGTTATTAAATTGCTGCTTAGAACTCTCCATACCATCTTTTCCTGCTTTAGATATTAATCAACAAAAACATATGTAAACCTATATTCAAAACACTGACTGATCTAAGAGACTGATCGTGTCATGGTTTAAACATTCCATATTATTATTATTATTATTACTATTATTATAATTATTATTATTATTTTGTTTCAGAACCTAACTAGTTATGCTTTTGGTTCATTTGCTTTTATCATCTACCAAAGATGATCCGTCAGCAATCACTAGTGAGTAGGATCTGACGCAATCACTATGATTTCTTTTTTTCTAAGTGTACAATATTCCCCTTCACTTAGAGGAAAAATGGTTGTTCCAAATTCAAGATTTTGAACACTTATGTGCATGCAAACAAAAGGAGTTTAAATAGCAATTATCCTTATCTTTAATTTTATTTGTAAGATGGAGAATTTCATGTATGGGATTTGAACGTACTTCAAAGCCCTTCTCATCTTTAATTTTACACTCAGAACTCTCACAAACTTTGCATACTATCAATGAAAAGGTATAAATATATGTGGATGTAATCAATCATGACATGGATTTAGGACATTCAAAGAGGGAAACAGCAAAGCAATGAGTGCTTGAGTTCTATATTTGTGCCTCCCACATACTCTCATTCTCAGCACATTATCCACTTTCCCTATTCTTTTCTGTACTGCCTACCGTACTTAGTTTGAGAAATCATTGAATGGCCTGAAATCCATGTAGAAAAGATATGTAAGATAAAAAACGAACGAACAAGGCTGTGCATGCTTCTGTCATTATGAAAACTTCCATCTTGATTTGATTTATGGAGTGATGAGAACTCTTCATACTGCAAGACAGTAAGAATTTGTGCAATTTGCCTTGTGATTATATTCTCTTCTTTGTACCTATCAGAGAGCATTTGTTTACTTCATTCCTTTAATATATATGAAAACATAGACATCCCATTAAGGGCATCCTTTCCCTTGTCTCTATTCAGGTTTTAGAAGTTGAGGAATTGAACATCAATCGTGCAATGATCTATTGCACAAGAGTTTTATCTATTCCGTTTTCATTGTGAATTGCAATAACATGATATTAAATAAAATAAACCGAACTTTTTGGTGAATTAAGATAAGTTAGATCCTCAATTACCAGTCAAAAAAAATTTGCTTGATAAGTGACACCATCAATGAAATCACACTAGAAAGAAAGAACAGGTATGTATATATTTAGGTTGCAGTGCAAGTACTGTACATTCAGTTCAGGTCAAGAGTATGATTTTAACCAAGAAAATTCAGCTTAATTTAGGTGTGTAGCATGATTGATTGTTTGGACTGATAACAAAAAATGAAGAGATGATGAGATTATGACACATGTAATTAATGTCCAACTAATATGATTCACTAACCGTAGACTTATTACTTGGCCTAAAAGATATAAAATAGATGTTTAACTCAATCATTAATCAACTCTAAAGTGAAATATATCAAGATAATGAACATGCTAAATGGGATGTAATTGGATATTGTTATTAATTAAGATGACATCAATGAACAAAGGGGAATATTCTTGTCTTTAAATCTCCAAAAGATCATGTTGAAAGCAATCTAGAAATTTTCCAATCAAACCACTAGAAATATGTATATAAACTATCTTCGAGGGCTCATTACATCTGAAAATCAGCAAGTTTTTGGAAGAAAATGTAAAGTAATCTAACAAGCCAAAAAACAGTACAATTGAAACCTTACCTGTTTATTTCATAACAAAGCAACCATATAAAAAAAGATAATATATTTTTCCAACAAGCAAATATAAGCAGGTTCATTATACCAAACACCTATGGACAAATCATGGGCCAACTCTTCACATCATTTTTTTTCTTCTTTTTTGGGTAGCCGACCACTTCTTTATTCATGAGAGACACAGGCCTGCTTGTTTGTTGAAGATGTAATCAAAACACATTTAACATTTAATTGTTTCTTGTCCTTAAATACAAGAAAAAGAAAATCAGATGGGAGGATGGTTTTCTTTTTATTTTAAGTTTGTCATCTAGTTTGATTATTTACTGAGATATGATCTAACTTGTAGTAATTATTTTCTTTGCCCATATTATCCAGTTTCGTACCAAAATCTTGAGACAATGGCAGATGAAGAGAAGCCACAAAATATTTAAGCACTGTTAGTGGGTTTAAATTTTTATTGGGTGGGATGGACATTTCTGGTTCAAACCCATCTCTTATTTAATCTTGTTTTACTTACTAATCTGCTGGATTAAGACAAGCTTTACAGCAAAGAACCTTAATTTGGCTTTGTCTTTGTTTGTCTGCTTTTGGCATCCAAGGACATGGTTTGGCACTTGCATTTTGAAGTTGAAAGGGGCTTGAAGTATCAGCTTATTCCCTTTCAAAAACTATCTTTGTCAAATTTTTGTTAAGGAAACAGCTGTAGTCAGGGTCTTATAATTATATTCTGTTTAGAATGCATAAGTGATAGCAACATATGGAATTTGACTAACAAGATCAGATTTTTTTACATTTGTCCAATATTAAAGGCCATTGAGAAAACTTGTTTGACATAAATTTTCTTGATTGGGATGGGATGGGAAGGGGATAGGAAAAAAAAATAGTATTGCAAAGTGATGATCAAACTAACATGGGTGAATTCCACTAAAATTGTATCACCAAGCAAAAGTTTTTATAGGTCTAAAGAGGGTCATGGTAACCATATTCCTTTGCAATTGCAATTTGAACCTGAATTTTTGTCTGAGAAGTGAAGACTCTTTTATGAATGGTAATTGTGTCAAACTGGATAACACAGTGGAAAATTTTGTTAGACAAAAGTTTTGATTAGGATGAATCCCAGTCAAATGTTAGGTTCAGATAACACATGTTAACTTGTAAACCGATTTGTGAGTCAACATTCATTCAATTTGTTTTTTTTTTTTTTTTTTTTTTTTGATAAAAAATTTTGAAATGAAATATTAAGTTTTGATTTCACTATTCGAATGACATGGGTAAAACCAAAGATGGGAGATGATCATTCAACATTTTAACACCAAGCGCTCGTTTATACTTTAATACTTTGCACAGGCCCTTTAAAAGCCTTAGATTAGATTGGGTTTGGGCCTGCCTAGTTTCTAAGAGTTAAATCTGCTTATTGGTTATTGAGTTAGAGTTGATACCATCGGTATGAGGCTTAGTTTTGGACTCTTATAGATTTAGCGGTTAGAGACATCAACGAGTAAGGTACTCGTTAATTTCGAAATACTCTAATTCTAATTTTATTAAAAATTAAATACTTTAACTCTATTAACTATCTAAATAATTTTAAAAATTATTACCTTAATCTTTATCCTAATACATTTCCACTACCCTATAATTACCTTAACCCGTTTAAAAACTTGATTAGATAAAAAATTATTAAAATATTTTTCATGGGTACCCAATTGTCGTAATCCGAACCCGTATGTATATACAATAATATTTCTCTACATATTTCATATAATTAACTACTAATTAAATTAATAAAAACACAAATAATAAATTTTAAATTTAAATAATCAAAAACAAATATCGTAAATATAAACTTAAATAACTATACACAAATATCCAAATAACAATATAAACTTAAATAACTAAACACAACGATCCAAATAAACAACATAAGCTTAAATAACCAAATATTATTTTATTATTTAATAATTATTAACTTATATAATAGTAATTATATTCTTTATAAATGAACACAAATATAATATAAAGTGTATATGTTAAAAGACATTACAAGTTATATACTATAAAATATATATATATATATATATTATAATTAATAATTTTATAAGTTATGATTTTTATAATGTTAACACAAAAAAAAAGTAAATATGTTTATATTTAAAATATATATATATTAAAAGTATTTTAGTGTATATATAATAGTAATTATATTCCTTATAAATGAACCCAATATATATAAAGTATAGATATTAAAAGACATTACGAGTTAATTAATAATCATAATTTCATTAATTAATTTTATTAAGTATATGGATTTGTCCTTAATTACATGAAATTAAAAAAAATAGCTAAGTATCAAAACTATTCTAATCTCACAGCTTCTTTTTAGATAATTAAGTTTATATATTATAAGTTTATATAAACAAAGATATATATATTATTTAGTAATTATTAATTTATATAATAGTAATTATATTCTTTATAAATGAACATAATATATAATATAAAGTATATGTGTTAAAAGACATTACAAGTTATATACTATAGAGTGTGTATATATATATATATATTATAATTAATAATTTTATAAGTTACAATTTTTATAATGTTAACACAAAATAGAAAATAAATATATTTATATTTAAAGTATATATATTAAAAGTATTTTAGTGTATATATATAATAGTAATTATATTCCTTATAAATGAACTCAATATATATAAAGTATAGATATTAAAAGACATTACAAGTTAATCAATAATCATAATTTTATTAATTAATTTAATTAATTATATGAATTTGTCCTTAATTACATGAAATTAAAAAAATAACTAAGTTTCAAAACTATTCTAATCTCACAACTTCTTTTTACATAGTTAAGTTTATATAAACAAAAGTAAATATATTATTTAGTAATTATTAATTTATATAATAGTAATTATATTTTTTATAAATGAACATAATATATAATATAAAGTATATGTGTTAAAAGACATTGCAAGTTATTTACTATAAAGTGTGTGTGTGTGTGTGTGTGTGTGTGTGTGTGTGTGTGTGTGTGTTATAATTAATAATTTTACAAATTATAATTTTTGTAATTTTAACATAAAATAGAAAGTAAATATATTTATATTTAAAGTATATATATACTAAAAGTATTAGCATATATATAATATAGTAATTATATTTCTTATAAATGAACTCAATGTAAATAATGTACATATATTTAAAAACATTCCAAGTTAATTAATAATCATAGTTTCATGAATTAATTTAATTAACTATATGGGTTTATCTTTAATTACATGAAATTAAAAAAAAAATAGTTAGATTCCAAAACTATTCTAATATCAAAGACTCTCTTTAAGTATATATATTACAAGTTATAATTTTTGTAATGTTAACACAAAATAAAAAGTAAATATATTTATATTAAACATATATATAATAGTAATTATATTCCTTTGTAATATAATATGATATTCATATTATTTAAACATAATTAATAATTTAATAATTTTTTAATTTAAATATATTAATGTCATCACATTAATAATTTGACTAATCATATTTTTTAATATATTTGTCAATTTTTTAATATATTTTTTAATTTAGAGTCGGGTTCAGAGCGGGTACCTGTGAAACTCGAATGTAAAATATATATATATATATATATATACATATATGGGTATTAGAGCCAAGTTCGGGGTGGGTACCTGCGAAACCCAAATAGTAATATAATTGAGTTGGGGTAATGGGGACCTAAGGAGTGATTCCCGAACTTGATACGGATAGTAAAATCACTATTCGAATCCGTTCCAAACTCGATTATAAAGTACCCTTATCTAGTATAACCAAATGGAATATCCACAAGTATCTTATAATAAGGTACCCATTGGCATCACTGTCAACGGTGGCCATGTTCATTCCTTGAGGTTTAGTTTCTACCTTTGCTTCACCCTATTTATTCAATTATTAAACCTAACAATCTTGGTTCACTAATCTCTAATTCTTTATTAATTTATTGAGCAACCAATAATCACTACATTCATTATCTTCACTCGCATCTATAAAAGTCATAATTTAAAAGTAAATTTTATGAATATGATCACATTACATATATTGATTATTTTGATATAATATCAATTCACAAAATGTCAAAGAAAAGATGTTTTTTCGACATATGACTTAGCACCATTGACCCACATTTGTAGCTTAAAAGTTAGGAGTAGGAGTTACATCATATGGGGATAGTCTTTCAAATATACAAATTGCAATGGAGATGCAAAGTTGTAGTCTGAAAACTTAGTTGGCATAATAAGTGAGGTAATGCTATGAGCGTTGGGAAAAAGTAATAGTATACAAAAACATGTAGGATACCACAATGCCAATTTGGAAATGGGGTATCTTATGACTGAACAACAACAACAACAAAACACACTATGGGAAAACGAACCTCTGGCCCATATCTCCCTCTATCATTGTTTCTCTAACTTATCAAGTTGACTAATGGGACAACCACAGTGGGTGTTTTGTCCATTGCCTACTTGAGTTTTTTTGGTCAGCTTCTTCAATTATATCTAATAAGCAATCCTATCGTTTCATTGACAGAATGGACTCCTGAAATTTGCCATAGACAATTATAAGCCTTACAATTTCTTATTTATAATAAATTATTTATATAGCAGAGAGCGTCATGACTCGAATTTAAGATTTTTAATCGAATCTCATTTTGTTGTATTGTCTTTATCACTTTTGTAATTATTTATCTTACAAATTTATACAATGTAAGTAAGTTTTGATATTTGAATTCACTTTATTCTTTCAGAGTGATTCCTTTATTTTAACTATTAAATATATGAATGTAGACATGCAAATGAGTTATGATAGATTTGCTTGTTTAAACACAGAGATCTTGTACACAATGCAAAGGAACATAATGGGATACTGACTGAAAGATACATGGCGCGATCTTGATAGTGAACTGAATTACATGGGACATAGGACTGTCTACACTTTCTGAGGCACTAAAGCTTCAAAAAATCTATGTATCCTTTCCAGATCAGAGAAGCTACTCATGAATCAATATGATAATAGATTAAGAAGTTTAGCAACATTAAAAACCAAAAAGCAAAAGAAGTTGGAAGTCTTTATGAAAAAAAAAACTATTAAGTTATAATTTTAGTACACCATTCAAGCCAACTTCTCAATTTTGTGAGTGTGCCATCTTGCAATCAATCATCAGCAATCAATTTTTAAAACCGTAGTGCCTTCTATCCCTTGAGTCCTGTATGAGATCATATGTACAGGTAAAATTACAATTATTATAAAATAATCCTTACCATTTACAATTAAAGAAGAAAACTTAATCATGGTATAATTACTTAAAGAATTTAGGACTTGCTCCCATCCTTATCATTAATTCTTAGTTCTATCGACAATGTTGAATGTCACAATCTCATGTGGCTTAGACTCCTGGTAGGTTCAATGTTGAAAGGAAAATGAAAACAGAGAAAGTAGTTTGGAATCCAACAAGAATAGTTAGGCAAGCCCAATTTATTTATTGAGATTAGGCCTCTACTGATTATTGATGGGTCTTTAGACAGTGTTGTCAAGAGCATGTCATTGTTTATAAAGCCAAAAAGAGAGAGAGAGAGAGAGAGAAAGGTCAAAGGGCAATTGTGGATGATGCTTGGCAAAGCAGGCGCCAGTGCCTGCCTAACCGGTCAGTCTTTTGGATGTAGAGAGGCCACGTTCCCCTATAAGGAATAAAGCTTCAAAATAGCAGCAAGTCAAGATAATCCGAATATATTTGCTACTTCCATTATTGTATGAATAGGAATTGTAAAGACAATTCTATGTAATTAAAACATTGGAAATCAATTCTAAGTGTCAGATTAAGACGTATCAACTATTGAAGCAATTACCTTTCATATTTAAAATCGACAATTAATCAATAATTTGGAGTAAGAGAACCTTATAAAAAAAAAAAAACTTGTTGGTTATGTTTGTAATTGGTGATGGAGATTTGTCTCAACAATTTTAAGACATGATTTAATAGTAAAACCGCCAAGGCCTCAACAACTTTTGTTAGGTTCTATTTATTGCCAAAACAAACCTAACTTAGACATCTTTTCCTCTTACTGGCCACAACCCACAAGCACCTATTTCTTGCATTTGTGGTCCATTTTTTTTTTTTTTGGTTGGGGACAAGAGCATGAATCATGTGTCTTTATTGTGGTGGCAGCCATTTTGAAAATTTGTGGTGGATTTTTTGAATTAAGCTGCTCGTAATTTCATACAAGTAGGCCAACCTAGCCTTGGGAGGTCTTGACCAATTGTTCAAGTTTAACCACCCTAGTATAAGCTTATAGGAGAGGACCTTCAAGTTTCAACCACTTTATAAGGGTCAGATACAATGGTCCACAATCATTTCGGCTTTTCTTATAGACTATGGTTTCAATGGTTTATTTAGGTTTTATTAGGTTTAACACTTTTGCTATCATATAAATAACAATAATAATGTTAATGTTTTCTCACTTATTTGTTCGAGTAGTGAGATTAAAATTAATTAAATGCATTAAGCCCAATTTATGATAAAGGTATACATATATTAAAGCAAGTGAAAATTTTATTATACCTACTTAGTATGTACTAATATTGAAAACCTAGCTTGACCTTAGAATGAGCTATGCTTGGGCTTCACATTCAGTTTTTTCATATTAATGAATCTCTAATTAAGAATAAATAAGTTCAATTTAGTTTACTTTTTTTATTACGTTCAATCAAGATTTTGTAATTTTATTTTAAATTAAATAAACTCTTATAACTAATGATTGATTAATTATTATTAGTCAATATGTAACGTAACATAATAGATGATAACGTGACATATTGATATGACATGATAACATAATCATATGAAAATTTTAATCTCCACATCAATGCTACATGGATTAAAAAATGACAAATGATATTTTCACTAATAACAATTAATCAATTATTAATCTTTAAAACTTATTTCGATTAAAATAAAAATATAAGGACTTGATTAAACAATATAAAAAAATAAAAATTTATTTGAATTTTCTAAATAACTAAGAGATTTTTTTCAAATATTATGCCATAAAAAAACTTAAGTCACTAAATTAATTTAATATTTAAATTAATAAATTAATTTATTTTTATTTAAAAATAAATAATTATATAACAACTATGATATAAATATATATTCCTTCCATCTCCAAATCATTAGCCTTTTTCCATTTCTCGGTGGTCAAGTTCAGCCAATGTTTTTTTTTTTTAACTAATAAAGTTTTTTTTTTTTATAATTGGACGAGGAGGGATTCAAACCCTACTCTTTAAGCAGGAGAATTATGCACCAACCAATGAGACAAATGCTCGAGTGCAAGTTCAGCCAATGTTTTGTAATCGCATCCATTTTTATCAAGACTAGGTAAATGTGACTAACTTTATTAGAATCCAAGAAACCCAATTTGCCAAATTAATTTATTATTAAAATCGATAGATTAATTTTATTTTATTTTACTTTTAACCACGAAGTTGTTTTCATTTCTGACCTTTGTTGTTTAATATTTTTATTCATCTAATCCTTTAAAAAAGTATTTAAAATATAATATTTAAGTATTTAGTTTAATAGTAGATTATGTATTATAATCTATGCAAGTAATTGGGATCAATTCCCTTTTCCCCCAATCAAAAACATTAATTAACAAATTTAACAAGTTAGAAATGATAAATTTATAGTAAATATGATAAAACATAAAATAAAAAATTTAAAAATTTTAATAGAATAGATATTTTGTCAAAAAATTCAAATTTAATTATCTTTAAAATTTAAATTTGAATATAGGATTTATTAATGATGAATATATAAAAAGAAAGATATATATATATATATATATATACTACTTTTTAAATTTATAATAAATTGATACTTGCCTCTAAGTGATAAATAGCCTATAATTATAAAGCTGGTAATATGTTGATAATTGTAGAAGAAAAATAATGAAGAAAAGAAAAGAGTTTGGAAGAAACCAAAGACAAAATAAAAAAAGAAAGAGCCACAGATGGAGGAAGCTCTAAAATTGGCATATGGTACATTCCCGCCACTTAACCTTGCACTTTTGCCAATGGGAAGCTTGATAGGATATTTTATTTGCAAACCAAACCCGTGATTCAGAGAAGCTTTTTCACTGTGTTGGCAAAAGCAGCAGCACCACCACCAACCAATCGCCGCCCTCCGCGTAAGATTTCGGCAAATCTCTGCTCGCTCATTTATAGAAAATGAAGGGAAAGAGAAGAAATTCAGGGTTTCGTAACTCCAATATCTTTTAATTAATAGCCTTTGTGGCTGACCTTTCTGATTAGATGCATTATGGCAACGTTTAAGAGCCTTTTTGATGAGATGTTTAAGAGTCTCTGTCTCTGTCTGTGTATTGCAATTTACAGATTTCTTTGCCTCTTTCCATACATCTTTATAAGTTTGAAATCGAATCATGGATTGCACTAGTGATCCTCGATTCAAAGAAAAGGAAAAAGAAGGTGGTGGTGCTGGGGTATACCCTTTTTCCTTCTTGACACATTTGGACTCTACAACCTATCCGTTTAGTTAGTGGTCTCATTCTCCCCTATGGTTTCAGTTTATGGATGTTAATTTGCTGAATTGTAGTGTTGTTGCGTTGAGTTTTCTTTTACTCTTATCTTGAAAGGCCATTGGGGGCTCTGTCATTGCTACTTACCATGTGTTTGATAGCTTGTGAAAAAAAAAAAGGTGCCGATCAAATAAATTGGAAAATAATTTTACTCTACTCACATTTATATCAATTTCATACTTTACAAAAACTAATGTAAAATAATTTCAGGATTTTGATTTTAGGATGTCTTATGAACGCATTGATTTCTAAACAATTCGCATTGAGAAATTACTACTAAATCGAGTCGTAACTATATTTTTAATAGTGTAAGAACTTTAGTCTAACAATAGAGAGAGAATCGTTTTTCTTTAAAGAGTAGAGAGTTTTCTACTCTTGTAATTTTCTAAACACTCTTAGTGAATTTTTGATGTACCATTTGATGGGACACCCAAATCTATTTATGATCCTTTAAACATCAATTAATAACTCTCATCAAGATAATCTTAATTTTATCAAATAATGTTAATATTAATCTTGATAATTTCAATTTATCAAAATAAAAGGGTAAAACATTATCTTTGATAGTCTAATCCAAATAGGATACCTATCATTGGTTTTATCCCTAACATCTCCCACTCGCACATGATGGTGAAACCACCTTATCGCTCTCGTTAATTATCCCATAGAAAATATCAACCACTTAAAATATATGGTGTCTCATATGCCTTAGAGTTATTTGATCACATCAAATTGAGTATTTTGAAATTCTTCAATGAGCATATGTACTTGAACCCCTTTCTCATTACTACTTATATTCACATATATGCCATTGCTCTCGAAAGCAACATAATAGGTCGACCTTGAATATAGTGCATTGATGTAATATTAAATAGTTTCCCTTTTCTCTCACACCACTTAATTTAGAAAAGTTTGCTTTCCTAATAATATCTTGTATAACCGAATCATCCATGGTCTTAGATAACATACCAAAGTAGAAGACACTCATTCCTCACTTTATGACATAATTAAAAGTCTTAAAATGCATAATGCAAGTTTTATTAGCCTTGTTAACACTCACATAGTGAAGAAGCAAGGATTCATTCTCACACCTCCTGTATAGATCATAAAGCACATGTAACATGCTATGATAAATGGTCTCTTTCTAAGAGTGTACGTCAAACTCTAAATACCGTACTGTACTGATCTTAGTCTAGTCGCTTTTTGAAAGCGCTAACTTGAACTCATCATTTGCTCGCCATTCTAGCTGCCAAATTTGGCCTCACATTTGACTTTCTCTACAAGCTTCATGGATTATGGGTTATTTCATTAACAGTCCTTTAGTTATTATTTACTGTATGAACTTCATCTTGATTCCAACCAAGGTGACATTTCAAACTCTGTTAATTATCTAAAAGCACAAAGAGTTTGTCTCATCTTTGCTCGCCTTCACAAACATCAAAAGTGATTGTTCGTGTGAGTGAGCTAATCTCAAGTTTGTTGACATATCTTTTATATATTGTGTGCTAATTAACACATAAACATAGGCATCTATAATAGAATAAAAATTACATAAATATTATTAACATCTTAGAGTTTCAATAGAACTGATTAAATAAAATAATCATCGTCTATGAAGCCTTAAAGACTTAACGTGAGTCACAGAAGCATCCTTTAAAATAAGTTTAGTCAAAGGGTTTGCAACCATATGACTAGTGAAAATATGTTTTATGATCACTTGCTTTCATGCAATTAAATTTCTAATAAAGCTATTCCGTATGTCAATGTGTTTGGTTTTGTCATTATATTTGGGATCTTTAGTAAAAGCAATCATTGCCATGCTATCACAATGAATCATCATTAGATTTCAGACGAAATTGTTACATCAAGATTTTGAAAGAATCACCTCAATCAAATAGTTTCTTTGTACGAGTGTTGAATAAGCTACAATTCTACTTCCACAGTGGACAAGACAATGCAAGATTATTTCTTGCTGCTCTATGAGATATGTCAAGCTCGGCTCTACAATATGTTTATTATGTCATTCTTACATAAGAATGTATGTTTGCTTACTTCGGTACCTTGAAAATCGTTAGAGGACGATATTGTACCAAATGGTACAATTAAGTTGAATTAAGACTTGAACTAGTCCAAATAGAGATTTTAAGATGAAATTGAGAATTTTAAAACCCCAGAATGACTTAAAATAGTGATTCGGAGTTCGAAGACCGATTTGGAGTCAAATTGGAATTTTCATGATCTAGAGGCAAAATGGTCATTTTGCCACTTGAGGTTAAAATTGGAGTGTTGGAAGAAGTTTTTGATTAAGATTGACTATTTAGAACATAATTTGAGTTTGAGAAGTGAAAAATTTTAA
Source organism: Theobroma cacao (assembly GCF_053813885.1). Lineage (NCBI taxonomy): Eukaryota > Viridiplantae > Streptophyta > Magnoliopsida > Malvales > Malvaceae > Theobroma > Theobroma cacao. Next base: position 9,367,405 of record NC_142643.1, read on the forward strand.
TTCTGACATTTTTTCGAGTATAGAGGTAAAATAGTCATTTTGCCACCCTAGGGGCAAAATTGTAATTTTACATCACCCAACACTTGTCCAGCACATGGATTTTACACAATATTATCATGGATAATTGAGAAAATTTAAGTGGTGGAGAGAGATTGGTTAATGGGTCAGTATGACACATGGACCAATGGAATGGTGACATGTGTCAAATTTTCATCCATTTATTATTTGGCTTAAAAATCAGCACAAAATCAGCCTATTTCTCTTCATATGGCCAGCCAAAGCAAGAACAAAGGAAGAAAAGAAAGAACAAGAACCCTAGGGTGAAAATTCAAGAGAAAAATTGGTGGATTTCAAGTAATCAAGCAATCAAAGGTAAAATTTCTTGATTTTGACTTGTGATCTACCTTTCCCATGCATTATTTTGCATTTTTCATGGTTGAATCACAAGATATCATGAAGGATTCATGGCTGACCAAATTTAGAGAGAGAAGATTTGATGATTTATTTGGTTAGATTTTGAGATATTTTAGTGTTTATAGTTGATTTATCATGTTTGGAAGGAAAACAAGTAAGAAAAATCATAAGTTCTTCATGGATTCTTCATTGGTCGAATTTTATAAAGACAATATTGAAGATGAATCTTGTGATGTCTTATGTTATTTAGTTAGAATTTAATAAATTGTGGTGGTGGAAACCGAAAATGGTAATGTTTAGCATGAAAAATCGTATACCCCTCAAGAACCTCCATTGGCCGAATCTTCCTTGTAGAGTATTGATGATGATTTTGATTTTATTTCAAGTGATTTGGTTAGGAATTAGTGATTTATGGTGTGAGAATCAAGCTTGAAAAATTATAGTGTTGATGCACCCACCATGGCCGAATTTTCCAAGAAAAAAATGTGAGGATGATTCTGCCATATTTCAAGTTATTTAATTTGTGTTTGATGATTTGGAGTATTGGGAGAAAAATGAAATTATTTGGAGTTGAATTGGACGTATTGGCCAATTAATCGAGTGATAGATCGAATTAGGCCAATACCGTTTTATTTAGGTACACAATTGAATTTGTATAGAACACTGTGTTTATACAATAATCCGAACAATTTACATCCCATTTCATGCATTAGTATAGAGCCTGAATTGGTTTTATAACAATTTAGCACAAATATAGTAAATGGCTTATTGTGCATTATGTTTAGGTTGTGAACATTCTAGCAAAAGTGAAGAGATAGTACCTGAGGATCAAGAATCGGAGTACTCGAAATTCAACTCCCGAAATAGTGAGTAACCTTACTATCGTCTTAATTATCTAAAGTGGTTTTTATCCAATTTTGTGATTTTATGGAAAATGAGTTTAAATGGTAAATCTTTATGTTTTATAAACAGCATGTGTTTAAATGAAATGATTTTATAAATTGTCTTGAAATTGAATGATGGCTTTGAAAATAGAGTAATTGGAGACCATTTGATGTATTGTGAATTTATGGTTCTAATTGATTGGCTTATGGTAATATTGGCATGAATGGCTGAATTGGTATTTGTGTTGAAAATGTATAAACTGTTGTTTGCCTTGATAGGCTGGATAATGATAAAATTGCAATGTCATGCTGTTGAATTTTATTGAATTGGTGGGTTATAATTGGTCGCTGCAGTGGACGGGTTCCGTGGACCAGCCTATTAGAGGGGGCACGGTAACCCTATTATATTCATACCTCAGTATGAGAGGCACGGATGGATAACTCCTGAGGTTAACACTTTAGAGTTTACTTCACGCCAAACCATCACGTGAGGGTGAACTTAGCCAACGCCAAGAAACGGCTATGTTTTTAAAATAAAAACATGATTTATGCGTACATAACTTTTTAATAACCTTGGCGGACTCGGTTGGGATAGCCTTCAGCCAAGGTATCCCTGATAACTGAGTATAAGAATGATTTTGGCACGAGCCAAAGTTTTAAGAAATTCATAAGCCATGTTGATTACTCGATTTATGTGAATTGATTTTATTTGATTGAAATGAGTTAAAAGGTGATGAATTACAGTATGTTAAACTATTTTATCTGTCTCCATTTACTCATCTTTTGATATTTTAGATGGTATTTGTTTACTCACTGAGATTATATAATCTCACCACCCTCCTTTCCACCCATTTCAGGCTCAGGATAGTCGGTAGATAGCTCACTTTGTTAAGGGCTACAGTTGGACTTGCATCCTAAAAAATTATAGGTTTACCGCTTTTGATATTTTTGGTCGTTCGTGGGCCCAAGTGTCACTGTAAATTAAATTTTATACTTTGGTTATCTATATTACAGTATGTATGAATTTATTTAGCTTTTACGCTATAAAAATTATTTACCGAAAACTCTATAAATATTGTTTTATAAGAAAATAGAATATTTTATTAAATATTTTTATTATATTCAAATAGTTATAGTTTCACTTTAAATGAATGTTTTACACATCTAAACTTATTTTTGATTATGAAATATGTGTTTTTCACTCGCATACTACATTTTTAGCTGGTTTCGAGACTTTCGAGGAAAAATGACCAAAATGCCCCTGTGAGCGAAAAATTATTTTTCTATTATTTTGATTTGGAAATAGTTTATGGTCTCTCAAAACATGATACTTAACAACTGTTGCTCACAAGGGGGTGCGAAAACTGATATTAAAGCCTTACAAGGTTCCAGTTGGCATTCCGGACAATGAATGTCTATCGAGACGTCGCGGCGGTTGTCATGGGCTCGAGGGGAGTACCGAGTCGTGACAAGGTAACACCTCCATTGAGCAAGAATGCATAGCCTGATGTTAATTAGCGCTCATTTATGTCAATTCCCCAATCAACATCGCTATAGTTGATTAAGTTTAGGTTTGAATCTTGATATCATAATATGTAATCAGCAATTCCCTAAAGATTTATTGAGCAAAAAAAAAAATTCCCTTAAGATTTATTGAGCAAAAACAAAATCCATTAAGATAGCACAAAATCCTTTTAATAGGTTTGCAATGGGCATGTCTAATATTTGATTGGAATCTATCTACTAAACAAATTGCAAAGTTAATATCAAGTCTAGTGCGCATCATGGCATACATGAGGCTATCAACAACTTTAGAATAAGGAGTGTTACGGTTTGACTTAATATTTCTTCGTGTTTGATGGCAAAAATTATCTTTGAGTGTTACTGTTTTTCTGAGGATGTTTCAACTCATATTTTTCTTTTTTATATGTTATGTAACGAATGTATTTATCATTTTTATTATTATTTAGGTGTTATTTTTAGTTAATTGTGTTTTTGTCCTTCCAGTTTAACATCTTGAACTATGGAGCTTTGTAAACTACTTTTTATCAATGAAATAAAACTTGTTTGAGTAAAAAAACCTTTACAATAAGGAATACGAGCCATCTGTTTTTTTTTTTTCTAGAGTTTTAAAAGTCATATCAAGACTTACGAATTCACCTTTTATAATAAGAGTATCAATGGGATTGTAATTTTGCATTTGGAACCGTTTAAGAACTTTCTTAATAAATGTCTCTTGAGATAAACAAATAAGTCTCTTTAAACGATCACATAAAATCTTAATTCCAAGCATATAATTTGCTTCACTTATGCCCTTCATCTAAAAGTTTGAGGACACATATTTTTTAGTGACGTTAATGAACTCCTTATAATTTCCAACCAATTGTATATCTTTAACGTATAGTGGTGATATGGTGAAACTTCCCTTGGATTATTTAACATACACACATTGGTTTTGTTCAATCATCACAAACCAATTATGATGAAATATGAGAGACTATTGTCTAGATGATTACTTGAGGCCATAAATAGATCATTTGAACTTGCAAATTTTGAACTTTTGCCACAAAGCCATCATTGTTGATCCATATATCCAGTTTTCTATTGAGAAATGTTGATTTAACATCCATTTGGTAAAGTTTCAGATCCAAATTTGCAACTATTGCTAGTATTAAGCAAATTGAGGGAAACCTCACTACTGGTGAAAAGCTTTCTTCATATTTCATACCTTATTATGTGTATTCTTTTGCTAATAGGTGAGCCTCGTATTTTTCAATAAGTCATATAAAGGCATGAGTGTGCTTGTGTTTCTAGCCAAAAAATATTTTATTAGTCAAAATCACTCTATTGAGGCGATCCATATAATCCATGTGTTATCGTGTTAACGACTTTTTGTCACATTCTTGGTGCTAGTTGATTAGTCTCAACGAGGAGAGTCTATTGTGATGGTTGATGCACCAATCGGAGTTAAAGGTGGGCTACACGTGTTGGACAGAGAGTAGGTCGAGCTTCTAATTTGCACTTCATCTTCAACCTTCATATTTTCCTTTTTTCAATTTTGTTCCTACTTTTATTTTACTAAATTCTGTCAACATACATATTCAAATGATACAAATAATATGCCAATGGAAAGCTTATCATACAAGGATTCTATTGGTATGCAAATCATGTATCCAAAAAACATCCAAGATAAAGAGAAAATATAGTCAAAGTTTTTGGTCAAACTTCTAAGGTTTTATGTTTCTCCATATTTTCACATCACTTGAAGCTCAATTTTTTAGGATTTTATTAGGCATATATAGCATCATATGAAGAAAAATTTAGACCCTAAAAATATGCTTTTAAGAAATTACAATTAACATGCCATGTATGCTTTTTTTTTTATAATTGGGGGAGGGGAGATTCGAATCCTACTCTTTAGACATGGGGATAATGCACCAACTAATGAGTCAAATGCTCGAGTGCACATGTCATGTAAGCTTTAAAATCAAGATAATCATAAAATAAAGGCAAAATTAATGATTCTTAGCATGTTAGCCATATTTTCCAGAGATAATAACAACATGAAAATCCCCGATTTGAGTTTGATACAAATGTAAGAAAATGTGTGGATTAAAAAAAATTGTAGAATAATTTTACTTTGATCAAACTTGTATCAATCTTATACCTTACGAAGACTAATGCAAAATGACTCCAGAATCTTAATTCTTAGACATCTTACAAGTTTATTAATCTAAAAAATAGTTGTAGTGGGAAACTGCTATGAAATCATGGAGGAAGAATGGTTTTTCTCTATAGAGTTGAGAGTTTTTTTCCTTTATAATTTTCTCAACACTCTTACAACATGTTTGGTTGGAGGATGGAATAACCATTCCCTCTAATTCCTAATCCCTCTTTAACACCTTATTTGATTAGAAAGAATGGCCATTTAAGGAGATGGGAGAATAGCTAATATCTAGGTTCCTTGGTGTTGGCTATTCTAAGAGGCAAGGGATAAAGTTAAAAAATTAATGCACAAAAATACCATTCATTAATTTTAAGAATTACCATACTATATAAAATACTATTTATTCATTTTTTACAATTTCTTTCTCTCTCTACCCAATTGCCTCTCCCCTTCTCTCACTAAATTAAAATGAATTTTGTTATAAATATATGTGTGAATGTCCATTATGTTATGATCTAAAAAGTTCAAACCAAATCAAACAGCGTAACAAACCAGACACAAGAAGTGTAATTTTATTTGAGTTCTTAGATTTGATTATGTATATCTAGATTTAGAAATAGACTGGATTTGATTAAGATTAGGATTTAAGCAGTTATTAGCATATAAATAGACTCCTCACTTCATTTATAAATACACACTTAAATAAGCTCTTTTTACTCTATTAATACTTTTCTTTCATTGTTGTTCTTTCAACTTATATTTTATAACACATTATCAGTACGATCCTCTACTCTCTCAAGCTTTGGTATCATTTAGTTTTCATTATTATCTCAAAGTTGAAGTTCCAGTTCTTTCAGGTTTCAAAAAATATTTCAATGGTTGGTCTTTGATTTTTTATTTTAGCTAATTAGGTGTGTGACTCGATATCTCTTTGGTGTTTTCATTCCCTAAAAATCAACCTTAATGTGAATTCGTTATCATGTAGTATATATTATATTTTTTCAATCAATTTGCTATTATATAGTATGCATCATATTTTGTCTCTTGATTTATTAAATTGGAATGTGAATTTCTATTGTTTAGCATGTATCATATTTTATCCTTTTATTTATTAAATAGGATTGAACATTCAAATATATATAATTACATATAATCTCTTTATTTTGGTATTGGAATATGATTTGCTCATTACATGATTTCTTTATTTTGAGTTTCAAAAATGATTATGCTCGGTATATGTAAATCTATCTTTGATACGAAGAGATTTTTCATAAACCATTTTGAATTGAAGATATGAAACTGATTTTGTATGATATTTGACTTTGTATAATATCTATTTTGTAACAAGTGAAAATACTATATTTTGGATAATTTGAAAAATAAATTTTGCTTTGAATTTCATGTCCTTTTGTGGTTGAGCAAAATAACAAGTTACTAATGAAAAATCACAAACCCCGTCCATTCCCTATAGTGAATGCAACATCATTTAATAATTTGTGGCTATGGATGTGGAAAAGGTCACCTTAATTATTGTAGTTGTGGTGGTTACATAATACTATTCTAATAATAAGAATACCTTTACCTACTAGAAGTGGATAGATACCTTTACCCCTCAGGAGTAGATAAATAACTTTAATCACTAGAAATGGATGATTACTTTTAACCACTTAGAGTGGATGAATAATGAAGAGATATAAGAAAAAGACAAAAGTGGATAGAATAAAAGAACTATAAAAAATATATATTATTGATGTAGCATGAAAGGTCATTGGTTACGTACCTATTGTACGCCGAAACATCTTATTGAACTGAATCAAGCATTATTGAAAGCTAAAAGAAAAAAAGAATATTGAAACAAATTTTAGTTCAAGATGATTTTAACCATGACCAAGTGGATATAAGACATTTAGATGTTGCTAGATTTTTTATCCACCCTGAAGGAGGAATTGATCATCTAATTGGTGATGTAAATATCTAAAAAATAAAATTTTTTAAATAATTTGTTGATATGTTTTAGTATAGCTTTATCAAAAAGATGTTTTTATATGTTCTCATTATATTTAAATGATATTTTTTTATTATATGTTTTAATAATAAATTATATATTTAATGTTATCTTATGTTAACTTGTAAGTTTCGTATTGTATATATCTTATTTTATTGAAGACAAATATTGATATTCATCTACTACTACAAGATTAATTGAAAGTTTCAAAAAAAAGTCTAAAGTTACTACTCGGAAGAACAAAGTTTATAATAAAAGATGTACTATTTTTTACTGAATCTCGAATAAATTTATTAAGTTTTAAAGATATTCATCTGAATTGATATCATATTGAGACAACGAGTGAAAGAAACACTAAATACATTTATATTACATGTATTATCTTGGTTAAGAAGTGTGTATTGAAAAAATTACCCACTTTGTCCTCTAGATCGTACTACACAAATACATAAATAATGGAAACTTATGTTATAATAAACCAAAAGTTTAGTAATAATTTTAATATTTGACATGACAAGTTGGGCCATCTTGAATCAATAATGATGTGAAAAATTATTGAAAACACATGTGGTCATTTATTGAAAAACTAAAAAAAATTTTAATCTAATGAATTCTCATGTACTACTAGCTCTCAAGGTAAATTAATTATAAAATCATCACCAGTTAAAGTTGGGGATAAATCCCTTACATTTTTAAAATATATTTAGGGTGATATATGTGGACCATGGCTTATGAAATCTAAACTTCCAATTTCTGCTTTGGAACATGCCATTTTGCATGCAGCAGCATGTACACATTAGGCCAATGAGTTATCATAAAATTTTCCCTATATGATTAGTTTATGGTCAAGAATCAAATATTTCCCATCTAAAAATTTTTGGATGTGCAGTATATGTTTCAATTACTCCACCACAACGCATAAAGATGAGTTTTCAAAGGAGGTTAGGAATATATCTTGAATACAAATCTCCATCTATAATTTAATATTTAAAACCATTACCATGAGATTTATTCATGACAAGGTTTGCCGATTATCATTTTGATGAAACAAAATTTTCAACATTAAGGGAACAAAATAAGCAGTTGGAAAAAGAAATTTATTGGAATACATTATCATTATTTAGTTTTCATCCTCACATAAATCAATGTGAACTTGAAGTTAAAAAGATAATTCATTTGCAAAATATAGTGAATTGGCTACCAAACATATTTACTGACTTAAAGAAAATAACTAAATCTCATATACTAGCTATAAATGCTCCTATTAGAAATGATGTCCTTGTAAGACAAGGCACACCGAAAGTGTGGGAAATCAATTAATTTCAAAAATAAAATTCTCAAAAAAGAAAAAAAACAAATATAAAAGATGGTCAGAGAAAGGAAACAGAAACTCCAAAAGAGACCCTTAACATAATTGATAAAATTTAAGAAGAAACTCAAGCATTTGAAGTCATTGAAAATAAAAAGATCTCAATAAAATATATCACGACGGGTAAAGATAGAATCGAAATGAAATTAACGTCGACGATATTTTTACATATAATGTAGCGCTCAATATTATGAAAAAAATAAAGAAACTTACATCTGTTGAAAAATATGGATATAAAAATGATTGGCTAATGTGAAAAGACGCAATCAAGGTGAAATTGAGTTCACTTACAAAATGTGAAATTTTGGACCTGTAGTCTATACAACAAATGTTGTAAAACCAGTGGGATCTAAATGAGTATTTGTGCAAAAACGAAATGAGAAAATGAGATTGTGAGACATAAAGCATGGCTTGTCGTATAAGGTTTTACCCAAAAACCTAGTATTGATTATGGAAAGGATATATTCTTTTGTGATGGATGCATTACATTTTTATATCTAATTAGTCTAACAATATATGAGAAGATTGAAATGCTGAAAATCAAGCCACAAAATCATTAAAGAAAAGTCTCATTGGAGCTAAAGAAGAAATTAAATAATTCAAGAAGATTTGGAGATCAAGAATTTAACTTTTGGGTTCCTTTTATCTTTTTCTTGGTTTTGGTTTTGATGATTAACTTTAATTTGATGATGATGCGTGACTTGATGGGGAACTAAACTTTTTATTTAAGATTATTATTGAACTCAATATGTAGTCTGATTTATTTATCTCTCTTTAGCTTATGTTTGATGGATTTAAGTTGTTTAGTTTATTTTGTTCTTAATGTTTCTAATTGTCTTATCACCAATTAAATTGAATTGGAAAGCTAGGTTAAACCTTGACAAAGGAGATTTAGGTAGACCTTGAATAGAATAGCATATGATCGAATGTACTTAGTTGATTAGGTGGTTTGATTTGCATATAGGGTAGACATACACCTATAAACCATACGTAGGCTAAATTAGAGTACAAACTTAATGAATCTTTTTTCAATATAATTTGTATAGATATATAGTAAATTAATTAAGAGAGATCTTTTTATGAGAAACTCGACAGAGACTTGTAAATAATTTAAGACTCTAGGTTAGCAACTTAATCCATTAAACTGAGTTAAGAGAGATAGATAATATTCAGATTAAGTATTGAGGGATATTATAATTTTAGATCTGGTAATCACTAGAAGTTAATAAAATAATTCTACTGATATATTTTAGATTAGTTTTAGTTATTAGTTTAGTTTTAATTTTAATTTTAATTGTTTAGATAAAATTAGGGTGTTTTAATTTTAGTAGTTAACAGTAAGAATTAATTAAATTTTCTGTGAGATCGACACTCTACTCATCACTATATTATCTTTATAATACGTATACTTGCGTAGGTAGAAAATTGAACAACACCACACTTAATGGGCAGAACATGCCTATTATTTGGATTTTTTTTCTCTAACTCAGTCTATTTTCTTACTTCTTTGCTATTGAAGAGCCCTGGTAACTGCTATTTGAACTGGATCTGGGAGTGAGTAAAGGAAAACCTGTTTTAAGTTTGCAGAAGCTCCAAGAATATAAAACAATTTTAGCATTTTTTGGAAATATCTGTCAAGGTCCACTTTTTTGAAAGAACAACATCTTCTTTGGAAAAAATATTTTCTCTGCAAAGCTTTGACATCATCAGGGCTTCTAAGAAAGTATGTATAGAGGATTTGAACAACTTGCCCGAAGTCTTGCAGGACTAGGAATTGCATTTGGTCTGTCTAAAGAATAGTGTTTCACCATTTCCTTAATGTCCTTGTAAATCTAGACATGAATTCTTAGAATAGTATAATGGCTATGTTTTGACAACCTTCTAGTTTCCAACCATGAGTGAAATTCTTGGAACCTTTCTAGCCATTTTGTTGGCAAAATGTCATCACTGGTAAATATCAATTTTGAAACTGATGGTGTAGTCGATCTTCTGGGAATATGGGAAGGTGCAATGTCTTCATCAGCATCCATTTCTTCAACTTTTATTCCTGAACTACTCGCTGTAAACTGAGGTCTGTTGTGTTTTGGCAAGAATTTTTCTTCTCTAGAAGATGATCTTTCCTCTGAAGAGTATTCTGAAGTTTCAGAAGAGGCTGAAGAGGTGAGGTTTGGTTTTCTAGAATTCTTTGGGCAGAAAAGATTTTTGGGATGGAGTCTTCTATATATTTTTTGAGAAAATAAGTTAAAAAATTTTCACATTTGATCATCATCATCTTTGGTTATTCTTGTTCCTTGATGAGGATTCCTGATCTCTACTTTGGTTGAAGATTCTCAATTTCTTCTTGTATTGGTCTTTTTCCTTGAGCCTTTTAAGATAGTTCCTCAAAATCAAAGATTACTTTTGCTTCTTTTCTTTTCTTTTGTTTCTTCTCTTCTTCTTTCTAGGCCTTAAGTTTTTTGCAGAGGTCAAAAAGAGTAACTTCTATGGATAGAGGTGGGAATTCAATGCATATTCCAAGTGGTTCTTCCAGTTATGTTTTTTGTACAACTGAAATGGAACACCTTGTTCTGAAACTTCTCTAGAGACTTGTTTGAGTCTATTTTGGAGAAGTTTGATCATGTCATTGGCAACTCTGGTATTTTCATCAACCTTATCTTCTACCTTTTGTATTTTCTCCTTGATAATGTTGACCTATTGGTTGACTCCTTTTAATAGAGAATTTTGAGCAATTGAATTTACTATTTACCAATTCAATGTTGCTTTTGTTGCACTAATTTTGGTTCGTCTCCCCATTACATCTACTTAGAGTGGAGTTGGAATTTTAGGTGCATGTTCAAATTCCGTCTCATTAAATTCCTCAAGCGAAGGAAATCCATGATCATAAAAAGGTTCTAAAGGTAGGAACATGCAAACTTAGGGGATTAATGGTGAAACTTGGATTTGTTGAGAACAACTTTGTTTTTGAACCCATTTTGGGATCTTCCTGTAGCAAGGTAAAATGGTTTTTGGGAATTTCGAGGTGGTTGCTTTGAGGAGCGAATTTTATAAGCGATGGTTTTAATGTTGCCCATTCTAAAAGAGAATATTTGACCAAATATTGGTACATCCTTTTATCTTCTCTTGGAGGTCATACTGAAAAATCTTTATCTTGGTATCTCCTGTACATTTATTGGTCAGAGCATCTTGACTTTTTCTTCTTTGGCTTTTCGTTAGAGTATCGATCTGGTTTATAATTTGCTTTTAGGCTTTCTTCCAAGCATCTTTCACAACTACAATTAATATCCCATTGACAATGTCCAATAAATGGGTCTATGAAGTGAAAGATATGTCTCATTTCATGGTCAAACTCAGGATCAACTTTTGCTCTGGACCAGGTTCATCTTCTAATGGCCTAATCATAAACATTTTGGGGAAAACTAGTGATGCTTATGGTTTTTTCAGATAGGAGTGATCAAACTTGATCTCTACTATTCCGTCTGCTTTTTTAATGAAATAGGTTTTTGTGGATTGAGTAGAACTTGTGGTTTCGTGAAGCTTTTCATAATTGGTTATCCAATTTTCAAGAATAAGTTTGGCAAGATCATTTCTTGGGATTCTTTTGGGAACACAAGAGCAGGTAGGAACTTTTGTAGTGTTTATGGTTAAAACTAATGCATTATCTAAATTGGTTTGTAGCCTGGAAAGATTAAATGCATGGTCTGGGACTCTATAAATCATTTAGCAATGAAGGGTAACAACTATGGTTGAAGGAACTTGTGAAACACCTATTATCTGGATTTGGACACTTAAAGTTAAGAGTAAATTAGGGTCACACAGAGCCATAGTACAATTAGGGAAAAATGTTATTATGATTGTTCCTGTGTTGAGTGTGGCTTCAACAGTTCCAATGCATGCATTTTCATACTTGATATATCTGGTATCAAGTAAAGTCATTTTTGATACAACTAGCTGACCTTCACACCCATGGTAATTAAGCGCCAACCTGACTACACCAAAATAGATATGAGAATATCCATGTTGAATCCACCGTTGAGGAAATTCTGGAAGGATTTGGAGTGTAACAAATTGTTCTGTTTGGTTTATTCTGATAAAATGTTTGTTAAATCAAGTGGACTTGTATTCTTTAGGTGCCTGAGAATGTTTTATGAAAGCTTTTATGGACTTAACAAGGGAAAAAGATGGCTTTGCATAAGCAAAATAAGGATTACCAAGAGGTAACTGAGATGGTTGGGTTTTTTCTTCTTCTGGAATATAATCAACTTCATATAAAAAATCTAATTTGGATATTGATCTTTTAGTAGGACATGGATCTAAAGAGATAGAGGCATTATTTATAACAGTGAAACTTTTTGTTTAAGACTAATAATTTACAAAAATTCAAACCCAAAGCTTAATTGATGAATCTTTAAACATCCTTACCTCAAACACCTTTTTAGAAAGCAAAACCCTAAAATCATTTGCTCAAAAACGAGCTAAATGAGCTGAAAATAGTAAATTAATAGAGTTAAGGCACAACCTTGGTATCCAAGCTCAAAAATGCCTAATCTTACATTTGAATCAAGTTTGAAAGGTTGAATCCTTGCTAAATGGAGCCCATGAAGGATGGAAAAGGTTTTGGAGGGGAAGGGAAAGTGTTCAAAGGCTGGTGGAAATGAAAAATGAGCTGAAAAATTGTGTTTTTAGGGTCTCAGCCTTATAGCCTATTTTTTGTGCTATAGTCGACTATTGGGAACCTTGAGGTCTACTTTTTAAATGCTATAGTCGAGTATTGTCCTTAGATACTCAACCACAGACTAGAAACTTATTTTCTTTTGAACTCTTTTTGAACCTTTTGTTCTAGTGTCGAGTTTTGGCCATTGGGAGTCGACTTTTCAAGTTGAAACTTACCAAATTTCATTCATTTGGCTTCCTTTTTCAACCATTTCTCCAACCATCATTCATCCATGAATATAACACAATAATATGGAAAGATTTGCATCAAATGACAAGAAATTCTCATAATTAATCATCACCACGTGTAATTCACGAAAGTTAACATTTTCACCAAATTTTCATAATGTGAAAAATCGAGGTTTCTCACAGTGAAAACACCACTTGTCATTGTTATGCAATGCGAAATTGATGTGACATATTGACATGTTATAATAGACAGTAAAGTGACATTCTCATGTGACATAATAACATAGTCACATAATAAAAAGACTAGATTGAATACAAAAAAAAATAAAAATTTATTTAAATTTTTTAAGTAATTCAAGAGTTTTTTCCAGTATTATACTTTTAATTTTCCTACTTTGTGACGCATATACTTAAAAAAAAATTCCTACTTTGCTCAATATCAAGTAAGAGAAGTATTAAGCCTTAGAGTGGACTACTACCCCATTTGCTTTGAATTGTTTGCCTAAACCCAAATGTTTAAACTCTTTTCCTTTTATTTTGTACAAATAAAAAAACAAATTATATTAATTTCTCACATTTATTGTTAATGGTAAATGGACATAATGCCAATTGCTTATTGTAAGCGGAGGTGTGAAGTGGCGTAATATTAGTGCCAGCGAACTGGAGCAGTCAACCTGAAGCCTTTCCCACGCCCTAGTGCTTCTGTCGCCATTCTGAGTTAAAATATCTTCCATGCACAACCTCTCCACTCTCTCCATTTTCACACCACCCTGTCACCGCCCTTGTCATTTGAGCGTGCATTGTACGCGCTATTACTTACCGATGGGAAGGGTTTCTCCGACTCAACATCCAAAACAATTTGAAAGGGCATACATCAGTAGCACAGTGGATTTTTTTTTTTGTCGCTGTTGAAAGATGCGATGCGATGCGAAGGTACGACGTATAACTTACGTCACCATCCAACCCATTGCCTTACACGAAACTCCCAGCATACATACTGTTACATTATAATTCCTATGTCATCTAAACTCATCCTTCGTCTCCAATATCGTAGGATTAAAAACGACTTAAAAAAGCTGACCTACCTCTACACTTTTGATTCATGATTTTTAACATTATATGAATTTATTAACCCATATTTACTCATTTTAATTCTAACAACTTACCATAATTCCATCACATAATTTCATAAAAATCAGATTTTGATTTTATCGTATTGTCAAGAAAATGTTTAAAAGTTTTTAATCGATTAGAATATCTTAATTTATACTTAATGTTATAAATTACTTATTTATAATATCTATTTATACCAATATCAATTTTTAAAAAAAAATTGAGAATTAATCACAATAATAATAAAAACAAGAAGAGCCGTTTGACCACATGCTCAAATCCTGCAAAAATGGCATAACATCAAAAACTACTGCAGTACAAACTCAACCTCTAGATTCCCAAACATTCATATATACTATTGTTTTACAAATCAATAATGAAGGTTTTAAATTTTTACAAATGAAATGAGATGGTTGTTATATATTTATTTAATATGCAATAATTAATTTATTAATTTTTTATAATTTTCTAATTTCACTTTCTAAAAAGCATAATTTAATAAATCAATATTTTTTGGTTGATAATTTTGCATTTTGATGTAGAGACGGAAAGATTGAGGACAAAAATGTATTTACAAGATGATTGCGGTCATGTAGTACTCGTGTTAAGTTTTAGAAACGTGGGAGTGCAAATATTTTACGTATATAATAGAGGAGGGTAAAAGGGTCATATTTTAGGCAAAGGGACTGAGCGGGGGACACGTGGCAAGGAGGATAGGGCCATGGGAAAGGGGGGGCAGTTTGGTCACCTCACAGCAGCAGCCGACACGTGTCTAATCAAGAATTGGGACAACGACAAAGTTGAAGATATAAGATACATGGGGGCTCTATGCATTAAAGAAAAAGACAGTTGCGGAGAGACTCAACTCTCCTCTCATTGGCTGCCTACTTGACCTTCCGGAACACGTGGGACCCGTCTATTCGTGGAATTACACGCCCCCTAAAAAAATATAAAATAATTGTAGAGAGTAGTAATAATAATAATAATAATAATAACAATAATAAGGAGGAGGAGAGAGAGAGGGGGTTTGATTGGGTGGTGGGGGCCACAGGGGGAGAAAAGGGGAGGGGGTGGGGGGCGAATCTTCTTTAAAGCTAAAACAAAAATTTGGAAATATTTACAGCAGGGTCTGCAGAGTTGACGCGTGTACAGTGAGGTTAGGGGGGGTTGGTGGGGTCCACTTTGGCGATCGCAAAAGTCCAAATTCGAGCCAAAACATTAAATATTATTTGAATTTTGAATTTAACTTACTAAATAATAAAAATCAAAAATTGGGAAAGAAAAGGCCAAAAGTGCTTGTAAGGTGCAAGGAATGGCAACGTGGGATGGACGCGGTGGGGCCCGCTTGCCTGCCTAACTCTTTGAGCTCAATTAGTGCGCTTACCTTGACGTCGCTTTTTCTTGGACCCATTGAGCTCAATTAGGGATTACTCGTATGTGGGTTTGCTTTTCATTCTACTTGTCAAATGCAAAAATAAAATATTTATTCAAAAAGACCAGCTAAATCCAAGCTAATCAGCATTCATAAGTTTTATATATTCGCCATTTATCTATAAATCAAAACAAAATAAATTTAAATTGTAATATCTCTGAATATTTCTTTCTCACACTTAATTATTTTGAATTTATATATATATATATATAAGTATATATAGTCAACCTTTTTGTCCTTAATCATGTCTTTTATTTTTGTCATTTTGCCAATAAGAATATATATATATATATATAATAAAACAATTATTGGAGGATAATTGTTGCATTGTGAGATGAATGTTGTCAGTTAAAGCGTCTTAAAACTAGTACAAGGACTGTAGTCGTAGCAAGAATCTAGCAAGACTAGAACAAGGACATCCATAGGCAACTAAAACAATAGAGTTTGATTTCATAGTATGAAAAAGCTTATAACTTAATCAACGCCGCATTTTTCTTCCCAATTCAGAAAATTTCCCTTGTTAACTTTGCCTACATTTTGAATTCATTTTTTTTAAAAAAAAGAAATTCCCATGCATAAATCACCATATTATTCTACATATAAACTTAATTAGTTCAGATCCCATGGTCAGTCAAGCTTATTTTGTAGCCTTATAATTTTGTGAATAGTAATGATTAAAGTTGAGTTAATTTGATAACAAAAAATCAATAAAAGTAGAAAAAGCATGCAAAGGTAGCCCAAACGTGCGGTTTTCTTCGTGAGGTGCAGTTAACAAAATAACTAACAGCTATGACCAAACAATTAAGTAGCAGCTCTAATAATTAATTAGACAGCTCTCACAACTTATAAGTTGAGATGCCACAACTTCATCATTAAGGATTTGTTTGGATGAATCACGCAAGTTGGTTTTTAGTTGGAAAAATTCATTTATTTAATTTGCCTATTCTCTCAAATAGTGGCATTTAGCAATGAATCAAGCCATGAATTTTGGAGTGGTTTAGCAGTGCTCTTTCTACACATTTTAAGGCATATATATAGCTAAGTTTTCCCTTCAATTGTAGAAGAAATTAAAATGTTCTATATTCTTTTTATAAAAAAGAAGTTGGATAAGGTTGTATGTTTGTATATACACAGAACTCTTTTTCTGTATATATAGTTGGAATATTGCTTGATTGGTAGTAAAGGAGGGAAGGGGGGGATGCTATTGTTTTAGCTATAGCAATAGCAATTACCTCAACTTTATCTGAAGTGAAAGTTATGCCATGCGGCGAAGACAAGTTCAAAAGAAATTGGCACAGACCAACTTCCTCATATCCCAAAATGATGTATCATAAGTAAAAGAGGAAGACAAAGTTGTTTCTCCCCATGTTAAAACCAAATCAAAGAAACATAGACAATGATGGAAGTGCCGATAGTTGTAGTTCAATGAATTTGACTTGGATTCTGAATTCTATCTAGCTACTAAAGGAGCAAGTGTCCAGCCGACTACATTTCCCTACTTGCTAGTGGAGAAAAAATTAAAAAAAAAAAAAACATCCAATTCAATTTTAAGGAAGGAAATTATGGTCTATATTATTTCATTAACTTAATTAATTATGATAAGATTACGTCAATATTACGAATTTATATGTATGCATGTGTTTGTGCGAATACATATTTGTGGCGCGTGTATGAAGATATTTACCTTTTGGAGAAAATACCCAATAATGGTTGCGTCTTGGGACGGGCATTCCAGCAAAGAAAAGAATAATATGGTAGGGCTCAAAAGCAGCCTCTTTTGTAGTTAATTGAAAATGGGTCCATAAATGAAAGCAACCTCTCCCTCCCTCTGCGTCGTCAACAAGCTTGAATTTATCGGCTTAATGCTCTTCACAAAAATTTTTGGAAGATTATCTCTTGAATTAATGTTGGAGGTGATCGATGCTTGCTTCTTTTTTTTTTTCTTTTTTCTTTTCATGTATATCTTAATCATTATAGAACTTTTAGGGTTTGGACATGGAAATACTGTAAAAACTATCCATAATTAGCTTGCTTGGTCTGAATTTTTTTTAACTTCAAAGTTATTATGAAGCTCTTATAAAAAATAATAACTTTTAAAATTAAGTTTTAATTGTTTGATAAATTTTTTTTATAAATTATAATTTTAGTTAAAATTACCGTAAAAGGTATTTTTTTTAAAAAAGGTAATATTGTAATTAGTTTTAATAGATGAAGATATTTTTAAAATAAAAATAAAAATTTTACTGTATTTTTAAAAAAAGAGAAAAAAAAGCTCTTCATAAGAGCTTTTCCTAAAACTCTTTTTTTAAAAATTTTATTCTTTAAAAAAAAGTTGTATTTGACTTGATTTTTATTTTTAAGAGGTAGATAAATTGAAAAAAAAACAGACCATACAAGCACAATGGATATATAATCTTATTTTCTTTTAAACAAAAAAACTTTTTATTAATTAAATTATACTATGTAACTATTATTTTGGATACTTCACCTCTTTCGTCTTGGAATACCCGACCAATAAGGATGCTATAAGATAGATAAGAGGAACACTTTTCTTGAGTGTTGCCAGCACTTGTCACTGTAAGGGGCCTCTATTCCTTCTACGAACAGAAACGAGAAGAAATCCCTTTCCTCTTCTCTGTATTTATAATATACAATATTGATTAGGAGATATGCTTTTATGTTTATTTTAAGAGTTGTGATTTTATTTTTCTTTTCTAAATTACGGGTGAGTGGGGGCTAAACAATTAGAAATTAGATATAGAAAGCATAATTAAACAAATAAGTATATATAGATGTAGTTGAATATTTAACTTATTGATTGGTGCATGATCATAGGCATAAAGAGCATGCCTTGAATATTTCTTCTCCTAATTAAAAAAAAAAAGCAAATATATATAGACAAAGTAGATGATAATGTGAACATTATTATCCATATCATCAAATCTAAGTAGATATTTCATTTAAGATTTGCAAATTCAAATGCACGAGACAGACCATGCAAACAAACTAATCAACATTCCCCTTCAATACAATATATTTTATTAGCAAAAAAAAAAAAAAAAAGATTCCAACTAAAGATTCATTACCTATATGTGCATATATGGAAGTAATAACTTTGTAACAGTATAACTATTCCCTTGTCTCATATGTAATATTTTTGTTCGATGTATTGAAATCAAAATTTTAAAATTTATCGTTATTATTCTATACGTACGATTTCTACCTTAGAAGTATATTTCTTGTAAATTTAATCAAAAAGAAATTCAATATTAAAAATAAAGTCAAAATTGAAAAAGTTCTAAAGAAATTCAAAGTAGATAAGATTATTTATGAAACATAAGAAGTTAATTCCCATGCACTTGCGAGGAAGTTTCATACATAAATTTGAAACAATCTTACGAGTGATTAATTAAATTATACTATTAGTTACTTCCCTGGGTAACATTAAAATACTAATTTTGAGAAAGATCATTTAAAGTTTATACCATAGGTGATGGGAGCTGGCTACTTTTTAATGTAAAGTCCAAGCACATTAAACGGTTATATGTATAAAAGCAATTTGTTATTAGTTATTATCTCCTAAGAGGTATGAAAAGGGAGAGAGAAAGTAGTCTCAATAATTTCTTCTTCTCCTTCTTATTTATTTTTTGGGGGTAAATGTATGAATTCATTTGGTTAACCTTTTTCAACCTAGGGTATTGAATTGAAAAAAACGATGCAGGGTTAGGTTTAAAATTTGGGGCAATGGTCCGGCTAGGAAACAGTTGACCAACTCCCATCCTAAAGATTGCAAAGCTGGTCCCTATTTTTCCTTGTGTCACACCACATTTTCCCACATTGGACACTGTATCTCAATAATAAAAAAAAGAAGAAGCATAAAACTGATTAAATATTTCATTTCATGATCCAATCATAGTGTTGATGATCTGATATCTATTGCTATATTTAAATAGCAGTCTTCTAGTTATATCTATTGATTGGTACAGATGTATTTTTCTGCTTGAATTTCCCACATGCCGACTCTCACCTTCCTCATCTTTTCCTTCTTTCCCTTTTTGACAGAAAGCAATTTTTTTAAGCATGAAATCTTCCAGCATTTTCAATGTTTTTTCCTTTCTTTATCTCTAGTCTTTTTCTCTCCAAAAGAAAATGGAAATTTGGCAACAAGAGACAAGCAGGAGCAACCAAAGGGTTCCATCATAACAAAATTGGAATACTGTAGAAAAGAAAGAACACAAGGATAAAAATAAAAGGACAACCATTCCATGCCCACTTCTTACATACAATCTTCTCATCATCACAGTCATCAATCAATAAAATATATTCACCGAAGAGAAGGAAAAAAAGAGAGAGAGAGAGAATATTCAATTAAGAAAAGGCATAGAAGTCCTGGGGTTTTTAGTTTGATGTGATGTGTGCCACTTTCATGTGTTTGCGATCCCATAGATTCCATTAAGGGAACATATATATAGATCAGTACGGCAATGTACTAGGATAAACAAAACTATACTTAATGATATAAATTGAGAATGTATGTATAAAGAATTTGGTTTTTTTTTTTTGGTTGTTGTGGATACATAGATGGAGTTAATAGGAACTTAATTAACCTAAGAAATGTTTCAAACTGAAGGCAATTTTTTTTTGGTGCCCGGGGGGAGATTAAGAAGGAGTGAAAAAAAAATGAAAGAGAATTAAATGAAAGTTATTTGGGGTCAGTGTCAAGCTAAGCATGGTGGGAATTAGCTTGGCTTGAAGATTCTGATATATGACGAATATAAACTTTTTTTAACCAATGTTTCCTTAATCAAATCATTACATGAAGGCTGAAGCATCAAATTATGGATGTTAATATTATAAAATAATAAGGCGTGCGGCAAAAAACAAACGTGAGAGCAAATTGGCTTTTTTCCATGACTGAAGACTATCCATAAAACCAGCTACCCCATTTTGTATGGCAAGAAAAGGACCTTGTCACTTTCTGATGGTACCATGCAAAAATTCACTGAAAAAAAATAAGAAAGGTACGTGCCTAAACTTCCAATGATCAATTTGTTTACAAGTTTAAGTTCACATGCATTCCTACGTTGTTTTACAAGCATGAACATGGATTTAATAAATTTTTGCTATCCTATTCTTTTTTCTTGGCTTTTTCTACTGAATAGACCCCCAAAATTGGGTGACAAAAGACTTCTCATAACTGTACTGCATGTGCATCTGTTTCTAGCAACAGAAACATCAGGTGCAAGTTAAGTGCAGTCAAAAGAATTAGATAGTTTTAAATAAAGGAGGAAAACGTTTTGACGTCTCAGCCAATGAGAAAACTGAGAGAGAATAGAAGTTGAACCTTTTATTGCTCAGGGAAGAGACTGGCCACATGGGTACTCTTCAGGTTGAGTTTTGAGCATACTTTTTATGGAATCAGTGGAGGGAAGCTTTCACTGGCAGTGAAACCCAAAGTTAATGATCTCTACCTGACATATAAAAGTGAAAAGTTTCTCCCCCCCACCGAGTTTTCATGGGAGAATCCTAGGAACTAGCAGTGTATATATATATATATAGAATTACTTTGGTAATAATTAAGACTGCTGATGATTTTGATTTCATCAGAGAATGACAGCTAATTCACTAAAGCTCATAAATTCAAAACCCTTTTTTTAAAATATAAATATAAATGAATCTATATTTATAGCGCCCACAGCCACCAATAAAGATTTGTTTACCTGACGATGAAACAAAAATGTGTCATAGTTGAAAAACCAGTCCTATTAACATCATAAACCTCAAAAAGACTGTCACTACTCATTCTTATACTAGTACTATAATTGTTACTGATGGTGATAGCAAGGTTTCCTTGAAAATGTGGCTCATCAGACACAGGAAACGATTAGGTAGATATTGCAGTTCAGAGTTAATTAAATAGCTCCCCTAGTGGTCTTCTTGGATTTCATTCTTCCATCAAGGTCAACCTCTCTTATCCCTTTTAAATTAATTAATTAATTATTACTAGTAAATTATTTTTTGCTATATTGCTACCCGACACCTTCAGGTTTCTAGTTTCTTTGTTTTTTAGTAATCCCTTGGAACCCTGGAAAAGGCTGCTTAGGAAGGTGAAGACAGAATATGAAAAAAAAAAAAAAAAAAAGTTAAACCTTAAAGTCAGAAAGTAGCTAATAGACACATATAGCATATAGAGTTTCCTTTATGTAATTTTCTTCAATTTTGCTAACGAGAAACTCAGGTAGGACCCACACAGTTGGGAACACTTGATTCAAATTCACAAATACATTGCATTTGATTGGGACCCCACTGTTTTTGTTTTGTTTCCATAGATCAAACTATTTACTTTTGGGTAGATTCCACAGGTTTTTCATTTTTCTTTTTATTATTATATTTCAAATTCAGACAAACAATGGGTTTTCTTTAAATTTTGTAAATACAGAAATGTAGGTAGTATTTTGTACAAGTACTAGTATTTGTTTCATTTTCTATTTAACTTTTTTTCAAGCATTAAAGTAGGTGTGCGAAGGTGGTTGGCTCTGTGTTCCTTGGCAATTTAATTGCTTTATCTTCAAACTCTGGCATCCAACCACAAAAAATAGCCCTAAAAATCATGGAAAAAAAATAATCAGGAAAAAGACAAAGAGATATTTAATGTTGATTTGAGGAGTGGGGCCCCCCACCCTCTCTGTTCATCATCATCATTATGATGATGATGATCATCTCATATTTTTTACTTTATTTTTTTTGTAATTTTCTTTTCTTGATTAAGCTATGGCGTGGAAGGAGATGTTTCCTCGTTGTTCAGCTGTTCGTAATTTTGTGGCACACTTGGAAAAATTTCATTATTATATATTTTTGTTCTTTTAAAGGCTTGGCTTTTATATATCATATCAGAAACCATCTCTCTTTCTCTTCCTTTCACAGAAATAAAAAAGAAAAAGAAAAGAAAAGGTGGTGTGTAGAGCTGATCAAAGTTGCTTGGGTGCATCAAATGATTTGAAAAGGGCCGGTCAAATCAGAGAAGTTCCCTTGTTTTGATCTATTCGCAGGTACTTGGTTAAAAAGCCATAAAAGAGAAAGGTAGACAAGCGGAAGGGGGCGTTCGTGATCTGTGAAGGATAACAACCCTTCACAGTTGCTCTACAGAAAGCTCAAGATAAAACATGTACAAGTACTACTACTGCTCCTACTATGTATCTGCCTAGTTTGCTTGAAAGAGAAATATATTTTTCTCTCAAAATTTTACAAAAGAAAAAAAAATGGGAATTATAAAAGTTGGAAGAAAATGGCCATAAATCTGTGGATAATGAAGTGAATAAAGATGGGTATCTTTTTCTCAGCCTTTTTAACCCCATCTCTCTCTTTCCTTCTTTTTTTCCCTTTTCTCTGAAGGGAGTTGCAGAGGCCAGAGATTTTGAGTCTGACAAATTAAGGACTAGCTTTCTCTCTGTTGCGAAGGGATTTGATAAGATGATAAATTCATAGATAGATCATACTCAAACAGGTGGGTATAGAGTAGTGAATGGAGTGGTGTCTCTTCCTCTTGTATTATGGTGTTTTAGCTATTAACTGTGGAAGCTTTTCTTTTCAATTTTTGCTGGTTTTTTTTTTAGGTTCATTTCATTGTAAGCTGAAAATCCTTCTCTTCCTTTGCAGTGGAGATGATCATGAAGCACGTGCACACTCAGATTACCATCACACCAGGTACCAATATTATTAACTATTACGATAGTCTATAATCAATTCTTTTCCTTTCTCTCTCTGCCTCTCTCTTTCAATCTCTGTACCTGATCCTTCTCTCTCCTATTCTCCATATTTATATAAACACCATAGCTTTCTTTCCCTCCTTCCCCCTCTCCATCTCCTTCTTCTTCTTCTCATGTCCTCATGCTCTAGAATATGAAGAACTAGAAACGGCAACTAACATGGCCTGTTTTCAAACCTTGAACCAATCACAATTATTTGTCTTTGAACTCTGTGGGGTCATCACTCCTTTTCTTTCTCTTGATTTTTCCAGGATCCACTTGATCATCCGAAGACCATCAATATCCCATTTATCCCTTCTGCATCAGCGACTCTAAGAATTAAGTAACTCTCCAATTTTCTCCCACAATTCATCAACCAAGCAAGCCCTTAAATGGGTTGATTCAAAGACCCTGGGTTCATTGTGAAGAATAAGGTAAAACATGTGTAAGCTTTCGTGTTATATTGTTGTGACTGATGTTATGGATGGATTTTTTTTTTCTTTTTAATGTATGTGACTATGCAAGTACTGCTACTCAGTCTTTCTCTTTTCTGTCCAGTGAAGGAAAAACACAGAAACTAACATAGATTTTTGCAAACTCATAGAAAGAAAACATCATCCCATGGCGACGTACTTTCATGGCAACCCCGAAATCCAAGCACCTGATGGTCTCCAAACCCTGGTACTTATGAACCCTGCCTATGTTCAGTACTCGGATACCGCTCCTCCACCGGCAAACAACCTCGTTTTCCTCAATTCCAACTCCCTCTCTCCTCACGCTCCGTCTCCTCATACTCAGCAATTCGTCGGCATCCCACTTCCTGCCACATCCAGCGCCAACCAGGACCCTAGTTCCCACGACATCTCCCCCTTGCATGGCCTCGTCCAGCGCGTCCATTACAACTTGTACAACTCTATTGACCCTTCTGGAGGAGCGCGTGACACTCCACGCGCTCAACAGGGACTCTCTTTGAGCCTTTCTTCACAACAGCATCCTGGTTACGGATCACAGGCTCAAGCAGTTTCAGGTGAGGACATGCGGGTTTCAGGCGGGTCCGCTTCTTCGGGTTCAGGGGTGACTAATGGGGTGTCGGGTATGCAAAGTGTGCTGTTGAGCTCCAAGTACTTGAAGGCTGCTCAAGAACTTCTTGATGAGGTTGTTAATGTTAACAATACTGGAATTACGAAGAGTGAATTGGCTAAAAAGGGTAGTGGAAATAATAACAATAGCAGTAAGGCTGTTGGAGAATCATTGGCGGTGGCTGGAGATGGCTCCGGTGGTGGGGAGGCTGGTGGGAAGCGCGGTGCCGAGCTGACAACGGCAGAGAGACAGGAAATTCAGATGAAGAAAGCAAAGCTCATCAGCATGCTTGATGAGGTATGGAAATTATATTGATATTTATCATGTCTGTGTGTATATATAGTTTTCAATTGCATGTGTTTTGGTGGGTTTGGTTTGATCATTTGAAAGCGGAAGTGTACAAGAAAATAAGTTTGTTTTCTTGGGGAAGTTGTGTTTTTCAAGGAAAATATTGTTCTAAATATGGGGGAAGTTGAGTTTGAGTCTTTGTCAATTGAGTCGGATGATATAATAATAGTAAGAATCCTGGAAAACACTGGGATAAAAGTTACTTTCATGGAGTCATCAATTCGAATTTTATAATATTGAGGTCTCATCCCTTTAGATATCAATCTTTCAAGAAGAAGATATAGTTTTTGATTTTCTTGAAATTGAAAGCGATGGTTTTATTTTAGACTTCAAATCAATGAAATTTGACAGTTAAGAGTATAAAATTTGTATGCCAGATTCTTGAAATCTGGTTATCAAGATTGAATTTCAATGTTCTTTTCGATGGTCCCAAGTACAGGCTCAACCACAACATTGATTTGGAGTTGTTTTTTTCCAGGTTGATCATCGGTACAGGCAATACCATCACCAGATGCAGATCATAATTTCCTCATTTGAGCAAGCAGCTGGAATTGGCTCTGCTAAAACATACACAGCTCTTGCATTAAAGACCATCTCAAAGCAGTTCCGGTGTTTGAAAGATGCAATAACTGGTCAAATTCGAGCTGCAAACAAGAGTTTAGGTGAGGAAGATTGCCTAGGAGGGAAAATTGAGGGCTCGAGACTTAAGTTTGTCGATCATCACCTTCGACAACAAAGAGCACTTCAGCAGTTGGGAATGATCCAGCACAATGCTTGGAGACCCCAAAGAGGATTACCAGAAAGATCAGTTTCTGTTCTTCGAGCTTGGCTCTTCGAACACTTTCTCCATCCGTTAGTATTATCATAGCCAAATTTGCAATATTCCTTAAAGTTTCTAAATGTGGAAGGTCCTCGTCATCTTTCAATCATATCTGATTTCTTTATTTGCATTTCAGCTATCCTAAAGACTCGGACAAACACATGCTTGCAAAGCAAACAGGGCTTACTAGGAGCCAGGTACAGGCTAAATTCTGCGTTCTTTAGCATTGTCTTGTCCCAGTTGTGGCATGTCTAATTTTAGGATGTTTTGTGATAATTCAGGTGTCTAATTGGTTCATAAATGCTCGAGTTCGGCTTTGGAAGCCAATGGTGGAAGAGATGTACTTGGAGGAAGTCAAGGAGCACGAACAGAATGGTTCAGAGGATAAAAGCAGCAAGAGCCAGAACAATGAAGATTCAGCATCTAAATCCACTGCTCCAGAGAAAAGCCCTGCCAATGAGAACCACGTTAAAAGTTTAAACTCCAAACAGGACAATCTCACAAGCCAGAATGCTTCCTCAATGTCCATTTCCACGGCTTCAACGTCTCCCTTCGCAGGAAATGTCCGAAACCAGTCAGGATTCTCCCTCATTGGATCATCCGAATTGGAAGGGATCACCCAAGGAAGTCCAAAAAAACCAAGGGGCACTGAACTGTTGCAGTCCCCAAGCAGTGTCCCATCAATAAACATCGATATCAAGCAAAGTGAGGCAAACAATGAGGTTTCTATGAAGTTTGGCAAAGAAGGCTACTCTTTCATGGGAACCAATACAAATTTCATGGGAGGTTTTGGGCAATACCCGATTGGAGAAATTGGAAGGTTTGATGCAGAACAGTTCACTCCTAGGTTTTCAGGTAATGGTGTTTCCCTCACTCTTGGTCTTCCCCACTGTGAAAACCTCTCCTTATCCGGGACTCATCAGACTTTTCTCCCAAACCCAAACCTCCAAATGGGGAGGAGGCTAGACATTGGTGAACCAAATGAGTTTGCTACTATAAACCCTTCTGCACCTCACTCTTCGGCTGCATATGAGAACATCAGCATTCAGAACAGAAAAAGGTTTGCGGCGCAATTGTTACCAGACTTTGTTGCCTGATGAATATGATCTGAGCAAGACCATTAGGCTTCAAGAAACCTGTAGGCGTATGGTTTCAGGGTTCCTCTTTCACTATTTCTTGCTGTTCTCTTCATCATTTTCTCTCCATTAGGGAACAAGGAAAATGCATGGTAGTGTAAAGAAAGAACATTCACCTAGTATAGGTTTATACTTTTTGCATAGAACAATTGGAGTCCTTAGACAGTTTAGGATCTCAGCATATATTTGAGGATTGTATATTAATTTTGTAAGTTTTGGGGATTGGATAGATGGATTGATGTCATAAAATTAGTTACTTGGGTATACCGGTATATCAAATTTTAGTCAATTTGGGTGTGAATGTAGTGTTTCATCAAACGGATGAGGAAGAATTTACTAATTTTAGTTCTGTGCTGATGTTTAATCAATTGCTAAGAACACAAATAAGATTGGGTTACAAAAAATCATTTTGTCTTTTTGGGTAATTATAGTGGTTTCTTTATCTAAACTATCTGCTGAGTAATGCATCTTAGAAGCCGTGTTCGCTGCAACTGGAATTCTAGGGAGCAACATTATTTCCAGGAGCATTCTTGATGAATGTGCTCAAGCTTTGCTGTGAGTTTTTTTCTTTTTTTGGGATTTGGGGATAAGGATTCCAGCTTTACTCTTTAAGCAGAGAAATCATAATGAATCAAATACTCAAGTGTAGTTTTGTTGTGAGCTTATCATAAATAGGATTTCAATTTTTACTCTTTTATCAATGCTCGGAGATTGAAGCATCTTGAAATCATGAGTACTGCATGCAGTGATAAATTAACGTCAAGATTTTAAATGGATATAGTCAGCAAGAGTTTATAAAATATAATTTGGAAAGGCTTGAGATAAGATACCCCTTTTTTTAGCCCATTAGAAGCCATAAACAAAGGGTAGGAAAAGAAAGGATGGTGGCTGAAAAAGTCATCAAGCATGAGACAAAAGTGCAGCAATAGTCTATCAACTTGAAGACTATGCTTAATTAAATTAAGGAAAAGAAGAGTAATCGAATTTTTTTATTAGGATTAAATAAATCCATTTGAATTCAACCTTCTCTTTTAGAATTAAGTATACTTCAAATTCAATCTTTTCTTCTCTGTTTGAATATTTATTTTTTCCAAATTGCTTCTTCAGCAAGTATACTTGGAATGATCAACTCTAACTAGCACTAAAAAATGGGTAAGATGTATAAAAATCCTGTTCAACTTTTAGCCCTTCTGTCCCAGAAATCACACTCCATTTCTCAAGATTCAAAGAAGGCTCCAATGGGATGGCACCATAGCTCTAGCTATGAAATCTATCATTCTCTACCCTCCATTTTGCAGATAAAACATATTTGTTTCTATAATTCTGTTTCTTTGACCAATAAATTTCATAGTACAAATAAAGCCCATTTCATGTGTTCATCTTAAAATTCAGTTTGAAGCTTCCCCACGGAAATATGTACCGTACCACCTTGTAATACTTTGAATCAGCTTTAAGCTGAAGGCTGGGAAGCTAGTTTCCCCTTTATACTAGCTAATTTCATGCAATAAAAGAAACCCTCATGCCCATCAATACTTTCTCAAAAGTTCTTCTCAACTAAGATTTGGTGTAGAAAATCAAAGTTAGCCAGCACAAAACTGATAATCTGATTGCAAATTCCAGCAGGCGACAATTGTATACCTTGATTTTTATTATCTATGAGATTAATCACCTCCACGTTTATACAATTACAAAGGATCTAGCATTACATAACTTACCAACACTGGTATTTCAATTTCAAACCAAAACAAAGAGCACAAGGGGCTAACTTAGACGCCTCTTCATGTCAACGACTCTTTCCTTTCTAAATGCAGCTTTCTATACAAAGAAACAAAAATTAAAAAGCTTGGATGCTCAATGCTTGACTAAGCAAATGGTTACTGAATCAGAGCCTAAACAAAATGAGAGAAATGGTTCAAAGCGTGTTAGTCATACAATGGTTGTCCCCAAAAAATGGCAGTCTCCGCTTGGCAACCTTGGACCTGTAGCACCACACCTCAAATGCCTCAGTTAGATCTGGATACCTTACATGCTCATTTCCTAACCATTCAGTCAAAATCTCAGCTTGGTCTGCGGATGGCAATGCAAGAATTATGGAAACAAATGTTGATTCCAACGACTGCCATAGTTCACCATCTAACTTAAATGCTAAAGAATCCTCATCATTAGTTGTGACAGAATCAGTCAAAGGTTTTGTAACCCGCACAAATGGAAGCCATACTTTCACCATGTGAAGTCGTTTAGCAGTTGGCAAAATAACAGTGCCATACCCTATTGACTCCAAAACTTTTGCCACAACCTCGACAAGCTTTAGTTTTGTCTCAATTATTTCCACTGTTGGACTTGGTTGCATGACCTTTACTATTTTGTCAGATGCATCCACCCAACTGTTAACAAATTCCCTCATAATTTCCAACTTTGCCAACAACTGACAAGCCCACAAAAAATCTCCTAAATAGGACTGAAATGATTTCATCCTTCCATCCTCACCAACGGATTCAGTGGGCTCACATAAAAAAGCTTCTAACAGATTGTTAAATCTAGAAAATAGTCTCCCTATGCAATCTTTTACCTCAGATTTGATATCATCATCGGCAATTAATAGAGGGGCATCATCATCTTCAGTTACCATGTACTCAAGCTGCTCTTGAGCTGAAGATTTAAGATCATTCATCAAAGAAGGCGGTGATGACGTGGCAAATCGAAGAGTTGAAATAAAAATCCCATGTATAGCTGACGGATTGACTGGTTGGAGACGAGCAAGAATTGGTTCCACTTGAGCACCCATGCCTGGTATGATTCTTAGAATCTCCTCCTCCTCGGACTCTTCCCAAGGGACGGCTTCCAGGTAGTTCACACAAGCAGTAACAATTTGTGGGCACCCAAGTTCAATGGCAACCTGGAGAATGCCAAGAGCATTTCTTACACCATTCCACAAGTCATCAACTGAGCCATGTATAACAACATAAAGAAGGCGTAGAACATTGACATGGTGATCAAAGTCTGACTCTTGGCAGTAAACTTCAACACAATTGCGTGAGTCAAGGATCTGACATGTTGGCCAATTCTCAGAGAGGCGGTCAGCAAAATATTTGCTCTTTTCCACAAGGATGTCGGAGTGACAATATATCCACTCATCACGCCCTTCTTGTGTTCGTAGCCTCACCACAACATCACTGGTTGACCGGTCACCTATTCTGCTTGGAGCATCCATTTTATGTTCCTTAAGGCAAGAGGGAAATAATAATAAAAAGATAGAAACAGCTGAACTAAGAGTGATTGAAATAATTGAGCCAAGGAGAATTGTAATAAAGAAGAAAAAGTTCAACTACAAATGCATGGTATTAAATTGTGACTTTCACTTTCAGGCAGTTGGATTAAAACCAAACTAATCAAAGTTGCTAATTTCAATAAACATAGGATTTAATTCTATACAAGAACAGACTAAACCAAACATGTTTGGTTGAAGTGCCACGCTGTCCTCATATACACTGAATATAAAATACAACTGAGCAAAGTGAAGTATATTTTTCCGTTGCGCTAGGTTTAATTTATGGGGAAAAAAAAATCAGCATTGCAGCCAAAAATTAATAAAATGTCAAGAATGAGTCAGTGGGAATACCTACGAGTGCCTCCTTTGAAGCATCGAGCACTAAGAACTGAGACTTGATGCATTACGCACCTATATAGATAAACAATAATCTAAAAGACAAATAAGTACTACAACATAATAACAAACACAAAATTAAGAAGTTCCCCAGCAACAGAGCCTTAGAACCTATTGTACATTGTCGAATTGCTTAAATGATAATTGACAATTTCATATCACTTGGCTAACAGTTGCAAAATCGGAGTATGATGATTGAACCACATATACACGAGTATCTAATGTTGCCTGAATCCTCAGTGATCCATAATAAAAGATTCATTGAATCATTCGTAACTACGCAGTTGAGCTAAACTGTAAACTTTAAGCACTAAATGAGAGTTAATCTAAAACTATCAACAGTAACACAGGTTACTCCATTAAACTAAGATAAAATACAAATAGCTCTAAAAAGCAAACTGAAATTTCATTCTAGACAGAAATCAAATATCTTGAAACGGGACTAGAAAGCAAGTAAAGTTTCTTGGTCGCTCATTCATCAGCAAAAGGACTAAAACAAAATATCCAGTAGGGGCTCTGTTTTAGAACACAAGAGCAAGATACCCAGTGAGCCAAACATTACTTGGGAAATTGGTCTGCCAATATATGACACTCATTTCAAAAACCCAAAACTTTTATCTATCAATAAAATCACATTTTACAAACCAAAAAAAAGAAGATTTTTATTGACGCAAAAAAAGAAAACTAAATTTCCATATGAGACAAATCCATTGGTAATTCTTCAAACTGAAAGCTCGAACTGATCATAAAAAAAAAAGAAAAGAAGAAGAACTACGTTCAATTTAAGCACAATACCTTGATTCTAAAAACCATTATAGTTGCACATAAAAAATGGATAGCAATTTAAATAAATATAATTAAAGGAAAACAACAAAGACCCAATTGAAAATTCAAGCAAAGAAGTTGAAAGCCAATACCTTCTCCTTTACCTCGAACTTTTAAGTTGCATTAGCAGTAGAGAAAAGAAAAAAGCACTCTCTTTCTTTCTCTATCTTTCTGAGTCACAGAGAGAGGTTGGGAATGAGTGAGTTGAGAACTGTCATGTATGCGCAGACCCCTGAAGCCATTGGCCCATTTGAAATTCTTGGACCTGATTTCTTCCATGGGCTTGGCTCCAACTGATTTCTTATAAACTAATACTATAACTATTATTATTATTTAACAATTCTAAATTGCCATAATACTTTAAAAAGTCTCAAAACTATTTTAAAAAAATTCATATAAATTTTTATTCTTCTATTATTTTCAATTTAAGTCTGTATACTTTTACTTGAACCAAATAAACTTTTGTAACTAACGGTTGATTAATTACTATTAATCAAAATATCATTTATCATTTTATACTTACATGACATTGATGTGATAATTGAAAAATGTCACATGATCATATCATTATGACACATCAATATACTGTATCATCATTCACTTTGACATGTCAACATGCTAAATCAACACCGCATGATTCAAAAAATAATAAGTGATATTTTTATTAACAACAATTAGCCACCCTTTAGTAGTAGGGTTTATTTGACTCAAAGTAAAAGTATTAGAATTTGATTTAATATAAAAGTTTATTTAAATTTTTTTAAATAGTTTAAGAGTTTTTGTAAATATTATGCTTTTTAAATTTAAAAAATATGGAAAGTTTGAAAGCCCACTGGTAAGTATGACAACATATATAAATCCAATAAATGGTAGTTGAAGGGAGAAATTAAAAGCTTAGATCAATCACGAATTCAAAGGTTTTAACAATCTAAAAAGAAATAGAAAGATACTTGATTCGATTTACAACTTGTGAAGACATCCGATTTTGAAATAATTGCTTCTAGAGTATATATATTTGGACAAGCGTTCACTTGTTGGAATTGCAGAGAATAGAGAAAGTAAAGAAAATGTGGAGTTGAATACTATAAATATTTTGAACCCAAAATTGAATAATATGTGGTATAATCAAACATTTGAAAAATAGAACATTAATTACTGAAACCATTGAATCAACCAATAATAAGCAAAGTAAGAAACTTCAAAACCTAGCTTGAATTTAGAAATTAATAAAGATTAGACATATATAATAATAGATAAATAAATAAATTGACGTGCATTTTCCGTTATCATTGTTCATAATTAACTTATAATGGTCGTGATATATAGTGCGTACAACGTTTTTCAATCGATGTGTGGTCCCAACGACCAAATTTACAAGAATATTTGCATCCAAAGCACAAAGCTGGAGGAAATTCATAGAGCAAGCACCTGGTAATTCAATCTCGCAATTAATGGTTCTTGACTCTTGTTTTGTTAGGCAATTGGTTACAATTATATACTGCCTTGATTGGTGCTTTGTATGGAATGCAATGCAATGAAGATATAATTGATTAATCATTTCTTTGATCTCATTAAAAAAATTCATCATAATTGAAGTTAGTATTATTATTTTGAGAAAGTAAACTTTGCCTGCATTTCATTACAACTCAAATGTAGAGGTGAAAAAGCTTAACTGATCTCATCGTAACTATGGTTCTATGACTCTTATAGTGTTACAGTATATATGCAGCTATAAAGACCTATGCTTAATTATAAATCAAAGGCAGGTAAGGTTACCTACTCTCTTAGGCCACAACAAAGAGAGAAGACTACTGTGAAAGCTAGAGTTGAAGGAGACTGGAAGGAAAGACAATGCGTCCAATGCACGTATGTATGTTACTTAACATTTTGTCTGATTTCTAAAGATAAAAGTGTTGCTTCCTGGACATTTGAAAGTCGTATGTTATAGAAGCGGAGGGAACTAAAGGCGTTGGCATCTTGAGATGCATTACGTCTACGATCCATATTGAGTGCAAAATGGTTCAGCAAGAATAGAAGTAGGTACCCAAATGAAACCCCAGAAGAGACATACGTGTTCACCTTCTTCTCGGACCTGGTAGGAGTGCCAATATCCTGCAGCTGAAATGGACTGTTTTTGTTTTCACAAGTCTGAAACATGTGATGGATTGGTGAAGCTGATTAACGTGGAAGTTGGCTAATTACAATGCTTAACGTTCCATGTGTTTCACGACAAAGCTGTCTTACACTAACTAGTCTACCGCTATTTCATTTTTTTTTTGTTTACTTTACTTGGCTTGTAATTAGAGAAAATATAGCAATCCTCGAATTATAATTGTAATAATTAATTAGAAAATGGGAGTTGAGTGGGGGGGCTTTTTCCAGTGTTCAAAAGGAGTGGAGTGTTGACTAGGCAGCGGAAACAGACACAGGAAGGCAGAAGCAGACAAAGTGGGTGGACTTGGAACTTGGAATGGTTGACGTTAATTCAAAGTAACAAGTTAATGAATCCATTGACCAGCCGACTTGTTGGGCCGTTTATTCAAACTATTTGTAAATAATTATTAGACCAGCAGGTTCAGGCCATTCCATTGCCAATCAAAGCGAACCAGAGAAAAAGAAAAAAACGAGGAAAGGTCTTATACTATCTAATTTTCTATATCTTTTTCTTTATCGTGCCAACTACACTTTCAAAACAATTAGTGTTAGCACAAGTTGATGCAGGTATGTCTGGCCATAATGTTAAGCTACCAAAAGGCTTTGAATATATAGAGGCAATACTAATTACTTAACTATTTTAGTAATCAATCAAAGCTTGGGGCATACCCGAGATTTTAATATAAGGGAGGTAAATTGATATCATAACATGGTCATGTATCTTTGGAGTAAGTTGCACTAGGCATGCATGACATTTTTGTAATATTATATTTTCATACGTAATTTTTTAATATATTATAAATTTATGTTGCCATTAAAGTTTCAGAAAATCTACCACCTCAACATCACTTGGATGCCCATGTGAATGTTCGGGTGAAAAAAATTAGGTGGGTTTGGACCCTTGGATGTCCCCATAGTAAAAAAAATCTTATATCTTTTACTTTTTAGATTGAGATTTATGTTATGCAGATCTTTACTAAAGTGATATTTTTTCATTAAATTTTAACACTAGTTGATGAAATAGATTGATTTGCAATATTTAAAAAATTACGATCCAAAAATTGATAAACAAAAAAATATATTACAGAAAAATTATGATGAAAGATGAATTTTACTATATATTTTTTTATCTGTATGAGCTTACCGCAAAAAAATTACTAACAATAATATATGTGAAACATAACATCTTACTTTATATGAACTACATGAACTTACACATAAAAGTTCAAGAATTGAAATGAAAAAAAAAATTATAAATACTAAATTAATTATGCTCTAGAAATTTTTTTTCAAATTATTTTGTATATGATATATTATCACCGTAGTAATATATTCAAATACTTAGTTGCTACATTTTTTTTGATTTTTAATCAAATATGACTTTAATTTTTGCTGATTTAGTTTTACTTTATAGTAATTTACTAAGTAAAATGCAAATAATTGAAAAAAGGAGTAGAAGCAATCAAAAGTAGGTGGTCTAAGTTTGTCTACTACTTAACATGTTGTTAAATATTATTCAAAATAAGTAGCAAAAAATCTTATTAGAATACAAAATTATTAAAAAAAAAGAATGCATTATATATCTAACATAAATTTTAGTTTTAATAAACAAATTAAACCTGACTATTGACTTTAAAACTAAGAAGCATCCATTATATTGATTACTTTCCATTCTAAAGCAGAAAGCAGCCAAATGGCCCACATCTCAGTACAAATCAAATGTTGACCCAACTTGCTTTATTTATTTGTTACCATTCATTCACTTATTTGCCATTCACATCTCATTTGACTGATAGTTAATGTAAGTTGAACAAATTAATTTGTTTTGGTTGTAAGATAAAGTGACGTGTCGGTTTCTTTTATTGGTTGCTCACAATGTTGAATGTCAACATAAAATAATGGGGAATCAGTGATTCTAACCTAACTTCCAATGTTAACAATTTTTTTTTCTTTCAAGAAAATTAAATAAATTGCTGAGATCCTACTTCACAAAGATGCTTTTATTTTATTTTTGTGTTAGACTTCTGTTTATTTACATACATGGGATTATATATATATATATTATATCTTGCTGTTTAGCTTTGAGCGTTTTCCATATTATATGTTTTACAAAAAGAGGTAAGTCTCTTTTATTTTATAATTATCATTCGAATAGACTACAAAATTGAGTTGTATCATATTTGTCTCTATAATTCAAAAAGTAACTTCTTGATTCATTCACTTCAAAAGTTGTAACAAAAAAGTTCTTCTATTAATTTTCAAAAGCAACTAACAAGATGTAGTTACTATTATTTTTCGATATCGCAAAATTTTATTAGACAAAAAAATGTTTGGAGTAGTCTCAAGACTAATTTATTTTTTAAATTGAGTCTATAAAGTTTTTAGTTTTCTTACCATGTGAGTCATTTTTAAGAAAATTTTTTAAAAAAATCTAAATTTAAATAATATAATCCAAGTGAGAGATTGTTATATTTTCTTGGATATATTATAATGCGGACTTACATGATTTAACTTCTTACGTTTTATCAAATCAGGTTAAGTTAATTTGGTTTTGATAAAGAGATATTTTTTATAGTCCATAATATGATTTAATAAAGTAAGCGTGATTCGAATATTTTATGTGAGCTTATTAGTGTAGGTTTGTGTAAGAGACTCTAAATCTTATGATAGGTAGAACTAGAGATTCATTATATAAAGGTATTACTAGTTTTCTATTCCTATCTACAAAAAATATTAACAATCTCACATATCGGAGAGTTGTAGATTAAGGAGAAGGAAAATTAATCTTAGTACACTAAATTTGTTAACTTGACTAGTATTATTTTTATTGTCAAAATCTTAAATAAAACATAAAAGTACATTTTTGTATTATAAAACAAATAATATTAAATTTCAAAATAAATATAAATTAATTATACATAAAATTTAACAATAATAACTATTTTCACAATAAAAAACGTTACATAACCCCCCCATCGAGTACATATTGAGCTTTGATACATGCTGGAGTCATTTCCTTATTGAATAAGTCATAAAGAAAACTTGAAATTAGAACATTGTAGCCCATCGATTTGTAAAGAAAAAAAATATGACAAAGGGTAGTGTCATAGGCAAGTGCGTGCACCAATAGCAAATAAAAGGTTTAGATGTCACCTTTGTTATATTAGAGAAATAATTAGGTAATGTCACCCGTTGACTCCACTTTTGTGAGTCTGATGATGGGGACTCCCACGACATCTTGTCTTTTGGAATTTTTAACTATGTTGATATGCATGGGGCAATACCTCCTTATTTGATTGATTGGACCAATTTCTAGAATTTTCATGTTGAAGGATTAAGTTGGAAGTCCAGATTCTAGAACCTCTCTATCTATAAATTTCGATTTCAATATGGTAAAAAGGTCGAGAGTTGTTTCTCTTCAACTAAGGCTCAATAAACAAGTTCCGTAATCAGTGTGCTTTTTTCCTTTCTTTGCAAAAAGTTTTATGCGCATTTATTGTGATCATTGACATGTATGAAATTGGAAGTCATAACATTGCAGTTTAATGCATGCATGCCTTCAATACCATTTGAATATTAAGCATTGGGCTTAATAGTATATATTCAACAAAAAAATTAGATTCAATTTTTTTTTCTAATAATAACAATTAAAAAAAAGTCAATATAATATGATTGAATAATTATTTCAATGATAAACATATTTTTTGTTGATGTATTTTCAAAATTAAAGGTTATATTACATAATGAAAAACTATCTTAACTCAAATGTTATGTCACATAAAGTGATCTAACATGACTTTTGGATTGTCGGTAGATTTTTCATGTGAATAGTTATGTCTATTGGTAAAATGATATGTTGAAAAAACACTTCTAAATCCAAAGGTTAAGAAACGAATTGGAAAAGCACCACAGCTCAAAAGTTTGAATATAAAAAGTTATCGTTTCAAATTATAAC
This sequence comes from Theobroma cacao, assembly GCF_053813885.1. NCBI lineage: Eukaryota > Viridiplantae > Streptophyta > Magnoliopsida > Malvales > Malvaceae > Theobroma > Theobroma cacao. Next base: position 9,404,915 of record NC_142643.1, read on the forward strand.
TCAAAGATTATGTTTTATGAAATAAATAGTTGTCATTTTATAAGGTGATTATTGAAACAATACCTTTATCCAAAGGTCTTGTCTTGTAAAATGTAAAGATGTCTTTTAGACAAAATATTACCTTGATGAAAAGGTTGTGTCCTTGAAGAAGAGACATTTGTAAGCTTATATAAAGGGCTTGTTACTAACCATTTTGATACATCAAAATAAAAAATAAAACAAGAGCAGAAAAATCAAGAGCAAGAGAAGTGTTATGTTCTGAAAATTAACATAAACACTTAAGTTACCATTAACTACAAAAGCGTCCAAATTCCTTAGAATCTATTTATTACAAAAAGTAAGCTTTAAGACTGAATAACTTTGCAAACCCTTAGGTGTATCTAGCGTTCTACACTCGTAAAGTGTAAGACAAAGTTAGGCATTGGTTTCATTGTATCCCTAAGACTATTCGCATTATTTTACTTTGCATATCGAGTGGTTAGGGCGAAATAAGTCTTAAAAATAATGTCTATTGAAAGGCTCGCCTTGAAGTCAATTTTGTCGGTTCCTTAAATTCCATCTAAACCTCATTTGATCAACATCTTTTGCTTTCAAAATGGAAGTTCTAAATTTGATTATTTAGTCTCATAGTCACAAGGGAAAAATATTACTAGTATAATGATCTTAACTCCTAGTTTATCAAGATAAGATGGGGTGTTATTTTTCTCTAATACTAGCTAGTTTTCGTTTCCTAATTATATCTAATACTATATATAAAAGTATTGATTGGTTTGGGTTTTTTTTTTCCATTCCCACTTTGTTCAAAACGACAGCGTTTTGGGTTATGGTTTTGGTTGCTTGAGAGAGAATGGCGTTGTTTTTGTTTTTGTTGTTTGTTCTTCCTTGGTTTTTATTGCTTTTGCTTTTTTGGGGTTTTGTTGGTTCAACCAAATGTGCCTCTTTGGTTTTATCATTTGGAATTTCTCCCTATTTTGTTTTGCTCTCCTTTTGTCTATTGAACCATTCATTTCTTAGGTTTTCTCGTTATTTTATTTTCCTTTTATTTTGTTAATTCAACAGTTGATATCATAGGTTTTCATTTTTGGAAGGGTCTAGGAGATGATTGGTTCATTTTTGGATAAGGTGCAACTAGATCGTGGTTAGAGGTTTTGGTTTTCTAAGGGTAAGTGGGACGAGCGATTTTTTGTAGGTAAGAGAATGATCGAATGGACGAATTGGTGTGTGACGACAAGGGGTATGTTGGGAATGACTGAGTGCAAAATAGGCGATTTTGGAATAGGACAAACTATGTCATTTTGGCATGGAACGATTGCTTCTAGATAATTCTATTTTTGATGGGTATTCTAATGTGGAAAGTACTTTATTGTTCGATTATTTGCCTTTCTTGGCATTTGTGCAAGAGGAAATTGTGAGAACTAACCTTCCTCATAAGCCCAATTCAAAAATATCATTTTTTTTTATAATTTTAACTATTTTTGATCAATTTTGGGTATGACTTGACAATAATACCCTTTAAACGATTTTAGACAAATTAAAATGATTTCTGTCACGACCCGGTACTCCTTTCGAGCCCGTGACATTCGCCGCGATATTTCGATAGACATTCATTACCCGGAATATCAATTAAAACCTAGCAAGACTCTCGCATCAGTTTTACATCTCCCTTGTGAGCAATAGTTACTAAATATCATGTTTTAAGGGAATATAAACTATTTTAAATCAAAACAAATAAAAAATAATTTCTGCCACACAGGGGTATTTTGGTCATTTTTACCCAAAAATTTTGAAACCTGGTAAAGATACAACATACGATCAAAAAATATACATTTCTTATCTAAAAATAATTTTAGTAATATAAATCATCCATTAAGAATGAAATTATGGCTAATCAAACTAAACAAAAATATTGAATAAAATATTCTATTTTCTTATAAAACAATATTTATAGAATTCTGCATAAATAATTTTTGTAGTGTAAAAACAAAATAAATTCATACATACAGTGGCACACGCAGCCAAGTATACAAAATATTCTACAATGACATGTGGGCTCCCAAAATAAACAAATATGTATAAGAAGGTAGACCTTCGATTTCTAAGGATGTAAATCCTAAAGTAGATCCTCGAAGAAATCAGCTATCAACAGATTATCTTGAACCTGAAATGGGTGAGAAGAAGGGGTTAGTTTTTATAAACCCAGTGAGTAAGCAAAATTCATCTATAACATCTAAAGTCGAGTAAATGGAGACAGTTTAATCATCCAATCATAATATAATTCATAACATTCAAAAACTCATTTCAATTCATATAAAACAATTACATTTCATCAAAATAATCAACAAGGCTTATGATTCTCTTAAAAACTTGGCTTGTGCCAAAACTTATACTTGGGGACACCTTGGCCTGGGCATCCAACCGAGTCCGCCAAGGATGTTAAAACGACATATACCCATAAAACATGTTTTTACTTTTAAAATATAGCCATTCCTTGGCGTTGGTTGAGTTTCATCCTCACGTGGTGGTTCGGCGTGAAGTGAACTCTAAACTTACCTTAGGAGATACCTTCTGCACCTCTCATACTAAGGTAAAATATAACAAAGTTTACCATGCCCCTCTAATAGGCTGGTCCACAGAAACCCGCCCACTGCAGTAAGCTAATCAAATAACCCACCAAATCAATAAACATTTTGACAGCATGACATGGCTAATTTAATACTATCCAGCCTGTCAATGTAAGACAAAGCAATTTATATAATTCACAAAACCACAATTCCAGCTATTCATGCAACAATAATTTCATAAGCCATCAATTCAAATCATGTATATATATATATATATATATATATATATATATATATAATACAAATGTATAGCCTCCACTTACTCTATTTCGAAAATCAACATTTAGTTTCAGAATAATTTATAAATATCATTCATTTAACCAACATTTAAAATGTAAAACATAATAATTTGCAAATTAAGTGCCTTATTCTTTAAAATCATAAAACAAGTATAAACCACTTTAGATAATTAAGATGAACATATGATTACTCACAATAGCCGGAGTTTGGAGTACTCCTATTCTTGGTCCTCGGGTACAATATCTTTACCCTTATCAGAGGGCTCACCACCTATACATAATACACGACACGTAATTCAATATATATGTACTAAACTGTTATAAAACTATTTCAGGCTCTATATGAATGCATGAAATTGAATGAGAATTGTCTGAATAATCACTTCAAGATGGTGTTCTACGTGGGTTCAATTATGATCGGTCTGAATTTGTATTCGACCTAACTCGAACTATACACTGTTAAATCAACCAAAACATTCGATTCAACTCTAAATATATTCATTACACTTCCAATACTCCAATTACACCCAAAGTACCTCAATGAACATGATTTTCTCATTGTTGTTCAAATCGTTTACTAAAGGAGCCATACATTTCCATAACTGTTTTCAATATCCGACACCACAATTTATCAAATATGAGCTAAATAACATGAGATATAACAAGATTCATCATCAATATGTCCTTTAGTAAATTCGACCAAGGAGAGTTTGATGAAGAGCATGTGGTTTTCATGCTTGTTTTTCACGTCGAGTATCACAAAACAACTAAAAACGCGTATGTGGCATGAAATCTAACAAAACCCGTGATCAAAACCTCTCCCCCTAGGTTCGGCCAACAATCTTTCCTTCATGAAATCTTGAGTTTCAACTATGAAAAATGAAAAAGAGAGCATGGGAAAAGGTAAATCTTAAGCTAAAATTGAAAAATCTTACCTTTGATTTTTTTGTTCCTTGAAATTCAACAAATTTCTCTTGGATTTTCTTCTCTAGGGTTTGTTCTTATTCTTTTCTCTTTGTTCCTTGCTTTGGCCGGCCATGAAGAATGAAATGAGAGAGTTTAAGTTGAGCTTATGAAGGTAATTATAAAAATATTAAAACTTGACATGTGTCACCATGTGATTGGTCCATGGTTAATAACTTAACAATTAAGCATTTGCTCACCACCACATGTAATTTCTTAATTATACAAAGTATAAAATGATAATAGGTGAAATTCATGGGCTTGACAAGTGTTATGGTAGTGTAAAATTTCAAAAATTCCAATTATGTTCTCATCGGCATGTAAAATGACTGTTTTGCCCTTATGCTCGAAATTGAAATTTTTCACTTCTAAAATTCAAATCATGCTCCAATTAGTCAAACTTGGTCAAAAATTTCATCCAACATTCCAATTTTACCCTTGGGTGACAAAATGACCATTTTGCCTCTATGTTATAAAATTTCTAATTTGACTCCAAGTTAATCCTTGAACTCCGAATCATCATATTAAAACATTCTAAGGTTCAATAACTCTCAAATACATCCTAAAATATCTATTCAAACTAGTTCAAGGTTTTAATCGACTTAATTGTACCACTAGGTACGATACCGACTTTTAACAATTCTCCGAGGCATCCAAGTATGTAGACATGCTATCAAATACATGAATGACATGGCAAGTATATAATAGAGCTGGGCTTGATAGTTTTAGTTTTCTCTTTCCTGCCATCCAGATAAAAATTTTAAAATTAAATCTCGATTTCTCTCTCTGCTCAAATATGTCTATCTCGCCATCCAATTCGCAGATATGACATCAAGCTCTTTCTTATTTTATTTTATTTTTTTGGATGGTGGATCTTGGGGTTCTTAAAGGCGATGAACAACGATTTTGCTCTTTGCAGGCAGCAATTTTGCTCAGGGAGAAAGATCAGCTAAAGCATGTTTGGTGAGTTCTATGGTGGTTCACGATTTTGTTGTGTCTGGGATTGGGATGATTGTTAAGCATGTTTGCTAGGGATTTTGATTTTTTTAATGAGATTTTGAGTTGAAATTGTTTTGGAAATATTTTGTAAAGAGGGTATATTTTGTTTTTGTATAAAGGGAGTGAGCAAGACCTCCCGATAGGGATATATTTTCTCTTACTTTGGAAGGTTATGGAGTTTTGTAACCTATCTTTTATGAAATGCACAATTTCATGGTTTAGCAAAAAAAAAAAAAAAGTGCTTTAGGTTTTTGAGTTTATTGGTTTATTCATAGAACCCTAAAATTGAGTTTACTGGTTTTTAGGTATTGCGTGACTTAATCATCGTGTGGCTAGTTTTTAGTCATTACGTGATTGGTTTTAGGCATTCTGTGACTAGTTTTTATACATTGCGTGACTGATTTTTAAGCAATGTCTAAGTCACACAATGCCTTACTAACTAGTCACACAATACCTTACTAACAAGTCACACAATGCCTTACTAACAAGTCATGCAATGCCTATCAACTAGTCATGCAATGCTTTATCAGAAACTAGTCATGCAATGCCTTATCAAAAACTAGTCACGCAATGCCCAAAGTTAGTCACGCAATGCCTATCAACTAATCTCGTAATGCCTTATCAGAAACTAGTCACGCAATACCTTATCAAAAACTAGTCACGCAATACCCAAATTCAGTCACGTAATGCCTATTAACTAGTCATGCAATGCCTTATCAGAAACTAGTCACGCAAATGCCTTATCAAAAATCAGTCACGTAATGCCCAAATTCAGTCATGCAATATCTAAAGTCAGTCACGCAATGCCTAAAAACTAGTCACATAATTTCCAAAAATCACCAAAACTACTGAATTCCATTTAACAAGATCAATAACTTCAAACGATACACCATATTCCATTTAACAACATAATTAACAAAAATGAATGCTCAAAATGTTTGAAAGTTTTTCTTCATATATAAAAAATCACTCTAAAATGTTTGAAAATGCTCAAAACGCTCACAGGTTTTCTTCGTGTATCAAAAACTACTCCAAAATGCTCAAAATGCTTAAACATTTTTCTTTCTGGTAAGGAATACTCTAGAGATGAATAGTATAGTGAGGAAAGCTCAAAAAATATGAGTTAGTTTGAGGCGCAAACTTAAACATACTTGACCCGTTAATAGGTTTCGGGTTGAGGCACGGAGCCTAGCGAGTTGGTCGGTTTCATTAAGGATAATTTTGTCCAATTTTTTTTTTTCTCTTGGCTAAAAACAGATAAAATTATAGGTAGGACCATTCTTAAAAATGCCTTATGCCTCAAGCCCATTTATGAAAAGTACTCTTTGTGCAATTATTTCTGCTCTTCACCTACTAAGGAAACAAACTATTCATATTGTGGTCTTATTTGACTATTTTGTTTTTCTTTCCATTTTAGAGTTTACTCTTTTATGTTCTCTTTTATTTTTTGCTTTTTTCTTTCTTTGTTCATTGGTTTCCCAAGTTGTGCCTTTTTTTTTTGTTCTCTATTTTCTTTGTTTCTTGCTATTGTGGTTCCATATTGGTTCTTATTTTTTTCTTCCTTTGTTGATTATCTTTTGAGATTGATAGGTTATGATACTTGAGGGTTTTTATTTCTTTTTATTTCCTTTTTTTTAGTATTGTCTTTTATTTTTATAGTTATTGAAATAGTGATAAAATGTTTTCTATGTTTACTTTTATTG